>NC_045790.1:106632906-106767906 GCF_009873245.2 Balaenoptera musculus
GAGTAAGAGTAAAACATCGTTCCAAATCATTACATTTACTGATGAAGTGCTCACTGATTTTTACCCATCACTGTATTCAACAATTCAAGCAAGAGTTTACTACAGTAGTGCTTCAGTGGATAATATTTGGAATAGAGTAACCATTTTAATGAGGTTCATTGAGAGAGATTCAGCAGGGAGCATTTCAGGTGTATTATGGCTTTTGTCTTGTCATGATGCACGTCTCTATAACGTTAGAGAAAAAGCTACAGAGCCACACTCATCTCAGTTAAGAAAAAAAATTAAAAGCCAGAACAATAACCCAAAACCACCGTTTGAGTAAATTCTAGACAGAAAGGTAATAAGTATAGGCAGCATTCTATGTTTTTAGGAGACTTGATAAGTAAATACCATTTCTGTGGGTTAAATTTCCATCACATTTTTAACTGTCCCAATATTGATCACCCTATAGAGGAATGAGACTGAAGTCTGGTAGTTATTAGGATAAAGAGGGTCAGCTGCAGAGACTGGTACCTTGCAGAGGCCCTCATGGTAATGATGCTGCTATTTATAGATTCCCATTTCATTAGTTGCAGAGTTTCAAGGAAGAGATTTTCTCCAGGGGAAATGGATACTTGAAGTTCATTTTCTTCCTCACATTAAGGCAGAAACATGAACAACCTTCAGTATAGGACATACGATTACAGTATTTTTGCAGGGGCATTTTATTCCCTAAATATATTTGCAACACTAAAAGTTGTAAATTTAAAACATAATGTAGGAATTCAGAAATGCTAGTTGCCGTTCTGGCTGAATGCTACTTTACACACTTTGTTTTATTACCCTTCTTGTCATTTTTTTTCTTGTAAAAATTAGTAAATTTTGAGAAACTATGCAAAGCTGAGTACAACTATAACTGTATTCTCTTTTTTTAGAGTGCTCCAAGACCTGCAAAGGAGTTAACTGATTGTAATAAGTGCAGTTTCCAAAAAAATACAGATCTCTTACAATGTCTTTTTGTATATATTTGTAATATAGGTAATTGTGCTTTCCTTCTTGAATTCTTGGCGTTTGAATTATTTTTTTCCCTTTAAGAGAATATTTACTTAGTTAGTATTCACTTAATTAGAACTGACTGTTTAATGTTTTCTGGGAGGGTATTTATGGTATTTTCTTTGCTATATTTGCATTCTAGAAATTAAGTCCCCCTGCCATTATTCGGTGAGCCTTTCATACATTAGAATGATGAATTGAAAGCAGAAATGGGAAAAAGACTGCAATGCAATGAAAATTTAATCAGCGTCTTCTGCTGCTTTAATAAGGCAAATAATTCTTATTGGCCGCTGTGTTAAGGTTTCTAATATTTAATTCATAACAAACCTTGCATTATTCTGCAGTAGCATCGACAGCTCCACTTTGCTGCCTGCCAACAGGCAACCATAAAAACTTAAAAGCAGATGTAAATGTCTAAAACAAGGAGAATGATTAGATCTAAAGCGGTCAAAAAAATCAACAATATTGTGAAAGAGTTTGATGGATCTCTATATTTATTTAGTGATGCAAAATGATATTAATTAAATTCACTTGAGCAGATTTTTTTTGGGCTTGGAGGTAACCTTCTACAAAGCATGGCCTTTAGTGCCTAAGGACTCTGAAAGAAAGCAAATATCAGTACAGTGTTGATAATGAGCTTCTTTAAACTGGACACAAACTTTGCCATTAATACTAGAAGTATCTGGTTTATATTCCTGTGTATATGAATTCTCTCAGCAAATGCAGTGCTAAAATTAAGCTAATGGAATAAAATGTTTTATCTTCAATTAAGCCAGTTTGAGAAAAGCAGCAGCTTCCACAATCTCTCTAATTTTTGTTTGAAATGCCTTAAAAATTTGTCACAGGATTAAAGGGAATATATGCTTTTATTTCCTAACCTGAATTTAATGATTCTGTAGATAATAGCATTCATCTTTCTAGTTTACCACCTAGATTATCCATGTCTTTTGTGTTAGGTTATGTTGGGCGCTAAGTTTGAACTTGAAGAAATGAACAAAAAGATATTGTTACGGGTTACATGTAAACAGCCTGAATCATTCAAAAGGATGTGGAGAAGAGTATTTCTATAGTGTGAAGCCAGAGAAAATGGCAACCTGCCAAAGCTAGGTGCAAGCTCTTGTTACATGGAAGGGTTGGGCCTGTTCTCATTTCTTCTTGAAATGGCTTAATTGGTGTCAGCACCCCAGGGATAAAGGCCTCTAACACTGAAATCCACACGATTCACCCTGTCTCTGCTCAGTGTAGGGAAACTGGTAACAACTGGTGGTGAATGAGGAGTGAACGGTGCTGTAACAATACTCGATGATGTTTGGGATGACAGAAATTAATACGCACTTGCTTGAAGAAAGCAATGATTAATGGCAGTGAGCACGGGAACGCTGTCCCTCCTTTTACTCCACTTTGATGGGGATTGAAAAGCAAAAGGCTGTTTTCATTCTCTGTAGAAAGCAGAGGTCACACAGAGTACATTATAGCAATTTTTCCTCTCTGGTTTTTTTATTCCATAAATATTATGATAAGCATAGATTAGATTTTTTTATGAAAGCTTAAAAGGATATTTTATGTCACTTAAACATTGTTGTTTATGCATAAAGAAATCACACATTCTTCTCTTCACATGTTAGATCATTTCCCTTCATGTCAGAATAATTAGTGTAATTAGGAATTAAAAAAGCCCACAAACATGCAGTTGTATTAATGCTGCTTACCATTTTGTAACTGGAATCAAAAGGGCTTAGTTTTCTAAAGACTGCTAGGACAGGATGGGGACAGGAATGTTGCCGGGGCTTTCACCTTTTTTCTGCCCCTCCTCCGGTTTCTCTCAGTGAATGTTTGACGTAAATATATTTTGCAAGGTACTTGCACTTGTCAGCAGCTTTCTTAGCCATTTGATAAAGATTCTTTATTCTACAAGAAAGCCTGAAATAACAGAACTGTACTTTGGATAATGAATTCTTCATCTGTGGAGAACTTTAAAACAAAGTACAGTGTTGGCATTTTTTTCTTTTGAATGAGAAGGCTGATATATCTTTTGGATCCGACAGGAAGACATAAATTAATAGAGTTCTGGAGTTCAGTTTCTCATTAATAATCCATTTTGTCATGGTTCTTGGCATTGTCAGCCTAGTAGCTGGTTGATATTTTGCTAAAGGATAAAAGCAGATTATGTCTTAAGGCACAAAACAAGAATAAAGAGTTTATCGCCTTTTGGGGGAAACTACATGCTATAAGAAAAATATTGATTTGCAAAAAGTTTCAGTGTTTAGTTAGAAATACAGTGTACATTTTTTATAGGTAAAGCTTTTATTTTAAGATCTGAAATGATTCTTGAAACCTTAGGATATTAGAGTTTTAGATCATTGCTTCAAGCTGCCTTTGCTGATTATTTGCAGAGGTTTGTTTTTCAGGGTCAGTTACAGTAGACTTAGGCCTGTTTTTATATTTTGTTTTAGAACTCTGTACATTAGGATATAATTATAGTTCAAAAAGAAATTCAGAAAAATCACTATTTCTCTCTTTGCACTGGTAGTTCTAGATATTTTATTACCCCTCCCTAGTTTCCTAGATTTGGGATCCTTGAGAGTTACTGTGAAGGCCACAGAGTTTTTAACTCTAAAAATCCAATCAATAAAATAAAATAAAACAGCCTTATTTCTAAATTGAAAATCCTATAATTACATTTTTTATGGAGGCTCCAGAAACATTGTTTATAGACATTGAACCTGATCACAAGTTCTCATAAATGGCATCATTTAAAGTTGTTTGTATTTTAAAGAAATTCTTATAAAATTTAAAACACCACACACTCCCTGATATTCGATAGTATAGTATGGTCACTGGTGAACTGAGATCACACATTATTTAAGGGCAGGAAACAAATTGAAGGGAAATAGGTACAAATAATATCAGGTTTTATTCTTACATTTAAGAATTTTTATTGTTAGTGTGTTATTACAAATCTTTAGAGGCACATTCTTAGACAACTGAAAAACATGTTTAGTCTTTAAAACTTGGGACCAGTGCTGCCATTCCTAATTATCCCTACTTTTTTTGTTTGTTTGTTTATTCACTTTTAAACTTCCAGGTAATACATGTGGGTTGTGCAAAGTCATAAATCTAGAGATGATTGAGGTAACAAGCTATGAGAAAAAGAGAACGATCTATCTAGGTTGTAAGATGTAGGAAGGAGTATTAAATTATGACCTAATGGGGAAAATAATGGGAGATTTTACTTGTCTCCACTGAGAAGGGCTTATTCTTATTATAATTTGAAAATCTTAATGTTTTCAGTGTCTTTAAAGTTCATCATTGGGTAGAATTGGGCTAAGTTAGTACTGATGGTGGTATGCTACAAAGATTAATTTAGGAATGGAAGGACGGTATTTTTCTTTTAGTTTCCATTCTCTAGGAGACAGCAAGTTTCTAGAGGGCAGGTCTGTCTGTCTTTTTTTTTTTTTTTTTTTTCTCTTTTCGCGCAGAACATGCTCAGTAACTTATTTTTAATTAAATAAGTATATGCCTTCTCCACACATTATCTGATGTCTGTCTGCTGAATATATTAAATGTGATATTGCATTCTTCTACTCCTTTATATAGAAATTTATCTTAACTGTAACAGCTATATACAGTATAAGAAAACTGTCACAGCTGCTTACCTGGATCTTAAGTAATTTATATGCAAATTGTATGTAAAAGTTATTTATATGTTTTACTTCTTCCATTATTATCATTAATAATATGTTTATGCTAAAAAGAGAAAAATCTGTGGTGAAACTCTTGTTAACATGCTTGGAGTTGAATATTCACCTTTGAAGTTTTTACTTTAAAGTTAGTTACGATAATACATAATCTGTTTCATGGCTGGGATATATTTGTGTGTTTCCAAATAAGTAGTTTTGAATTAAGATGATTTAAGAGTTGTTCTTCTATAGAGTTTGGAAGGACATTTATTTTAGTACATTACAGTGAAATCTAAAAGAGTAGATTTTGACAAGAGACATTTTGCTGACACAGAATATTTTGTTCATTTTGACTCTCAAATAAGTTCTTCTGTCATAATGATTGATTTACATTCATTTTAGACTGTACAGTTTCATAACTGAGTTTTCTATCTATAAGGTACAGAGATCCTTGTTTAAGTTAATGATAAATTAAATAATTATCTTCAAAGGTGACAGATTGGTCACATGTATTTGACTAGTACAAAGATTAACTTAAGATTAGTTAAATAAAAAAAGTACTATGAATATGAGTTATTGAAATCGAGTGCTAGTTTTAAATTTAGCATGATGGGGGGAACACAATTTAGTAAGGTATCATTGACTTAATTGTGATAGTTTTTTGTCCTTTTGGACTTAGTTTTAATTCCATAACTTATCTGCACTAGTCATTGTTGAGCTATTTACTGCCTATTTTGAACCAGCCACTGATCTGCTGCTGCTCATCAGGTGGAAAAACCTGGGAAATCATATTTGGTATTCATTTGCTTTGTTGACTGTAACTCTTAGAGCAATTTGAAACAGTTAAAGAACAAAACCCTAAATATTTGAAATGAAAGGCCATTGGAAGTAATTTTGTCATGGATTTTCTCATTTCTACCAAAAGACCATTTCAAGTGACCAGTGAATTTGGTGAAATCTAAGTGGTGAGTTAGATAGTAGCTCTGTAGCTGAGGTGTATGTCTAAATCTCATTTGTTAGTAATAAACTAATTGCCAAATATTTTGTTGCATGAAAATCATTAAGACATGGAAGACTTATGACTATTTGATTGATGAAAATTTTATTCCTATTTTGTCCTTATTCTTAAAAAGTCATATGATTCAAATATCTGTGATTTCTTCCATCTAATAGTTAATAAGTCAGTTCATAATCGCCTTTCACAAGTATCTACACTTGTGGTACTCCAGAAAGCTATAGAGCAGGGAATTTTTAATCTTTTTTGGTTATAGCTTCCTTTGTGAATATGATGAAAGCAATGGATCCACTTGCCCACTTCCTAGAAAAATGCATGTACTCATAGAAGTTGGAATACAAGTCCAAGGAGTTTATAGACACCTTGAAAATTGTTCATGGACCCTTCATGGAGACCATGGCCTTAAGTTTAAGAACCACTTTTGTAGAGGTAGATTTTTTTAAAAACCATATTGTGTCCTAATTTGTAACTTCAGACCACTTTCTTCTTGGAAGCCTAATGGATTTACTTTCTTACCAGTAGTTCTACAAACTACTCAGAGGATCAATGATTTCTGAGTCTAGTGAATGTTTGGCTGTATTCAAGGGAAAGAATCAGGAAAATGGAATAAAATAATTGCACGAAAGGGAAGAGCCAGCTAGCAATGAGATACAGGTGCTGGTAGACCTAGAAAAAAAAGGACAGGGAAGAAAAAAGGAGAAGAAGGAAATCTGATATGAGTTGTTGAAGGACTTGTTTGGCAATTAGTATATGTTGACTTGTATTGGTTTACAATCTAGGTGTAGGATAAGCTCCTTGTAGGGCAGGGAATTTGTCTTATTGGCAACTCTTTTGCTCCCTGTTGCTTTATAGAGATTCAAGTTTTGCCACATGCTGGAATTTCTCTAAAATACATACAATTCTTGTAATAAATAAAGTAGATGATCTTGAGTAGGAAACTGCATTTAACATATTAAACTTTCCTATATAAAGACTTCTGAAGAAAATATCTTAGGGTCTTGTGTACTTGCTCCTGGGGTTCCTGAGCAAGGCACAGAGTGATTATTTACAGATTATGAGAGTTAGACTAGGTGATTTCCGAGGTCTCCTTCAGCTTTAATATTTAACTAAATGTGTTTTTAAAAGCAGAAGTGGCCTGTTTAATCAAATTGGTATAATTTGTGCTTATTGCCATCACATAGGTTAAGCATTAATGTTGTTTTCACAGTATTGAAAGATGGAATGTATAGAAGAGGAAATGGAGGGGACTTGTTAATGGAGAAGGCTTCTAGGAGCAGTGATTCTCAAACTTTTTGATCTCGGGACCTCCTTATACTCTTAACAGAGTTTTTGTTTATGTGGGTTTAATGTCTGTCAATATATATTAGAAATTGAAATAAAATTTAAAAATATTAAATTAATATACAAATCATAAACTTGTTACATGTCAACATAAATCGCATTTAAAAATTTTATTGAAGTATGTTTGATTTACAATGTAGTGTTAGTTTCTGGTGTACAGCAAAGTGATTCAGTTATACATATATATACATATTCTTTTTCATATTCTTTTTCATTATGGTTTATTACAGGATATTTAATACAGTTCCCTGTGCTATACAGTAGGACCTTGTTGTTTATCTATTTTATATGTAGTAGTTTGTATCTGCTAATCCTAGAATCCTTTTTTATCCCTCTCCCACCCTCTTTCTCCTTTGGTAACCATAAGTTTGTTTTCTATGTCTGTTGAGTATGTTTCTGCTTTGTAAATAACTTGATTTGTGTCATATTTTAGATTCCCCATATAAATGACATCATATGGTTAAATAGCATTTTATAATTATCAACTCTTTTCATGTTATCCTAAATAGCATTTTCTAAAACAAAGCAAAACGGTGAGAAGAATGATATTATTTTACATTTTTGTAAATCTCTTTAATGTCAAGCTTAATAGAAGATAACTGGATTCTCATACCTGCTTCTGATTCAGTCTGTTGTCATATGGTTGATGTATATGAAGAAGTATCTGACCTCACACAGATAATTGGAAAAGGGAAGAGTATTTTACTCGCCTATTCAGATCATTGTGGATATTCTTTTTGATAGTACACCAAAACTTGACAAGTGGTAGTTCCTTTTTTTTTTTTTAGTACACTATTAATATACTTAATACACATTCAGCAAATGGTAGTCATAGCAGAAATAGTGTTAAAAATAGACAAGTGTTAGTTTCTTAAAGGTTAGTTCAAATGTGGAATCTGAAGACATATCAGTGAACTTTTCTACTCTGTTTTGCTAAAATCTTTTGGTCTAGTTTGTACTTTGAATGGTTCTTCTACCCATGCATGATTTTGAAATATATCTTGGTCATTTGGAAAATACTGGTTTACTGAGTTATACATATCTTCCACTTAAATGTTAACACATTTCACTACACAAGATCAAAAAATTACATTTGTTAATATTACCACCAAACTCATCAGAAAAGTTTTTAAGTACTCGGAAGGTGTCACACAGTGGTGACACAAATGTTTCAAAATTCTAATTTTTTCACCAAAGCTCGAATTTTTTTTTTTTTTTTAATTTATTTACTTATTTTTGGCTGTGTTGGGTCTCCGTTTCTGTGCGAGGGCTTTCTCTAGTTGCGGCGAGCGGGGGCCACTCTTCATCGCGGTGCGCGGGCCTCTCACAATCGCGGCCTCTCCCGTTGCGGAGCACAGGCTCCAGACGCGCAGGCTCAGTAATTGTGGCTCACGGGCCCAGTTGCTCCGCGGCATGTGGGATCTTCCCAGACCAGGGCTCGAACCCGTGTCCCCTGAATTGGCAGGCGGACTCTCAACCGCTGCACCACCAGGGAAGCCCCAAAGCTCGAATTTTATCATTGGCACCAAAACTGTAGTTGTTTTCCTTGAGGTAGCAGTTCTACTTAGTTCATTTTCCGAAAAATGTCTGCCAAATATCTAAGTTGAAATAACGATAGTTTGTCCGTCTTTTTTTTTTTTTTTTTAAGCCGCTGGTTCAGCTTGCAACTCAATTGTACAAGTGCTTTTCTTCATACTTAGTAAGCAGCAGAAGTGCTTTCTGTATAATTTCCATTTTATCACACAGAAAAAAGATATGTACTCAAAGTGTAATTAAATTGACAATTTTTACTGTTTCATCAAGGACATTCTGAAGTGAAACTGACTTTTTTTTAAAGCTGCAGTGCCTGGTGATGAAGAATACAATGACTGCTAGTATACAGTTTGGTTCCACTGCCTTGCATCAGTGCAAATGTCAACACAGTGAAAAAGGACAATAATCTCTTAGTATTGTAAAAATAATTTTGAATTTGTGGACCCCTGAGAGGCTCTCAGGAAATCGCAGGGGTTCACGGGCCACCTTTTGAGAATTGCAAGTCTATGTAAAGTGAACCACAGATAAAATATAACTTGCCCAAGTCCATTATTTTATCTTCACCTAAAATATCTGTATGGAAAGATTATCTGAAAAGAAAGAGGTTTTTAGTTTGCTACTCCTGAAGGCAGCAGAATACATCCTTAAGTCATTATCATGGTCCTCTGGGAGGATTTATTAAGTGCCTATACAAGCATGATGTTCTGTTGAACATTCTTAAAAGGTAAGACAGTTTTTGCCCTTAGTAAGTGGACCCTATATTCAGTCTTGACTGCACACATAAAAGCAAAAAGGACAGGCCAATATATGCACATTGGTTGAGTCACAATTTTCCACACAGATCTAGCCTAAGCTTCCTGGGGTTCCTGAGCAAGGCACAGAGTGATTATTTACAAATTATGAGAGTTGGACTAGGTGATTTCCGAGGTCTTGTTCAGCTTTAATATTTAACTAAATGTGTTTTTAAAAGCAGGAGTGGCCTGTTTAATCAAATTGGTATAATTTGTGCTTATTGACATCACATAGGTTAAGCATTAATGTTGTTTTCACAGTATTGAAAGATGGAATGTATAGAAGAGGAAATGGAGGGGACTTGTTAATGGAGAAGGCTTCTAGGAGCAAGTGGATTTTAAGTGTCAGGGAAGAAGAAATTTGAAATGTAGGGAAATGAACATTGCAAGGTATTTAACATATTTCTGAGGAGTCTTTATTCTCTTTAGTAGAGAAGGAGAATTTGAGTTTAGAAATAACCCTAGGCCTGTAGATTGGAGAATCTGCCAGTGGTATGCCCAGATATTGCCATGTGTAGTATGAACTATTGAAAGATCTCCAAAGTAAAAAGTGGATCCAAACAAAAATAATGTTGGTTTTGCGGTTCTCTTAGCCCCATAAATTATATTTTGACAAGAGAGCTGTAATTTTTTTTTGAAGGGAAAAACAGTGTTTAGGCTTTTAAAAGTATTAATTTTTTTCTTTTCAATGGAAAAAAACTTACTATATTACCTTAAGGTATTTTCTGATCTTCCTTCTAACATTCTATAAAGAAGGAATACTATTTAGTAAGGGAAAAAAATATCTCCCAAACTCAGGTGCTCATATTCGGTCTAATACAGTGTTAAAATCCTTTTTGTTAAAAAAAAAAAAAAAAAAAGCTAGTTGGAGAGACTCAGTAAATCCTGGGAAGGTACTGTTTAGATCCTTAAAAAGGAGAGAGGGCTTTTGTGAAGCAATTTTGTGTTCAGGCAAATCAAACTTGGTAGGTGGAAGAGCTGCTATTGTGGCAATATTTAAGGAAAAAAGACTCCAGAGACTATGTATTTTGGAAATATTTGACAACATTAGCAACATCAACTACTGACAAAAAAAAAAAAAAGAAAAAGAACCACCTCTTTGGCAAATCTTTCACAGTTGTACCAAGAAAAGCAGCTTCATTGGAACATTTTCATAAACTATCATCAGTTATGCAGCAGCGGCTTCACAAATCAGAAATGATATCTTCAGGCACTGCTGTCAAGTGTTATTCAAATAATACCAGCCTCACATTTGAATAACAGCAGACATTTTGAATTAATTAATCAGATGAGATAGTCTAGGCCTTTTCTCATTAGTCTCTGGGTCAGGCTTGGGAAGATATATGCGTTGGTGATGATATACTTGTCTTTAATCATGATTTATGAAGATTTAGGATTGTGTGTGATTTGTCAAAGGTTCTGGGAAAAGGCTGGTGCATATTTCATTACCTAATCTGAGATTGATTTTATGATGCTAAGAGATATCACACTATTGTTCAAATGTGTGGGAAGTACAGGTAGACACAGCATCTCAGACTTTTTACTGGCTTATCTTTGCAACTGTCAAACAATGCTGTAAACTTTAACTGCTTGTAGTTAACAATTCCTGCTTTAATTATAGGCAGATTTTTCATTCTGTCCAAAGGGAGAAGTTTCAATGCTTATTTAGCTAAAATGCATAGCAGACATTATAACTATGACCTGGTATGAACCATGGGCGAAGTTGGTAAATTTCATGGGTTGGTCATGGTGAAAACATAAAATTTCATGGCTTGTCAAAGATTAATAGAAAAATCCCATTAAAATGGTGCAAATAAGGAAAGAATAACAAGTAAGGTTACTCTCCTTACATGTTACCTTCCCTCTCAGGACTAATTTTATCAAAATTGGGATGTAAAATTGTATTTTTCTGTTATTTAAGCAACGTTAACATCCTACTATTAAATGAAATCATGTATATGAAAATATCTAGTACAGTGCCTGGTATATAGTAGGTACTGCATATTTGCTAATTTTCTTTTCTCCTTTTCTACCCACTTTTCTTTCATTCAATTTAATGTTTAAAACTTTGTTAGCATTGTTTAACCTTTTCTTTTTTTACAGTTCGAACTTTTAATCCTGCTGAGTCTTAATTCCTTGGAGAGTGTTTTATTTTGCAGAGAGGAGTGCAAGTGTGGAGAGCAGCCTGGATAACTACGGAGGACATATTGTGATACTGAGTTCATGTTGTGTCTGCTTGTACAATGTGTTTTATGGCAGTGGTTAGCTGGTAGATACACGAGAAATCAAATATTAACCTCTCAGTGTATATGAAGCATGCACTGCCTAATTCAAAGTGGATCTTTCTGTATCATCTACCTGCAGTTACATATTTGTGATAAGTCGTGTCTGGTTTTCATTTCACTCTCAAGGAAACTAAAATGCATACTACATGAAGAATTAAGGAATAGTAAGATGATTTTCAACCTTGTCATACAAAATAAAAATTTACTTTTCTTTCCCGTTTTAGACAGATGATTGACAGGTATTTTTTATTTATTTTTTTATTTTTTAAATTTTTATTTATTTATGACTGTGTTGGGTCTTCGTTTCTGTGTGAGGGCTTTCTCTAGTTGCGGCAAGTGGGGGCCACTCTTCATCGCGGTGCGCAGGCCTCTCACTATCGCGGCCTCTCTTGTTGCGGAGCACAGGCTCCGGACACGCAGGCTCAGTAGTTGCAGCTCATGGGCCCAGTTGCTCCGCGGCATGTGGGATCTTCCGGGACCAGGGCTCGAACCCGTGTCCCCTGCATTGGCAGGCGGATTCTCAACCACTGCGCCACCAGGGAAGCCCCATGACAGGTATTTTTAAAATTGAAATGGTTCTGAATAATGATTAGTTCTTTTTCACGTCTATGTTTTGGGAACAGGGTTAGTACTCCTAAAGCAACATTTGACACATTTTAACACAGTTAGAAGCAGACAGTTCTAATTGATATTCACTTTGGGGTTGGTATAATGGTTTATAAATAATAAGATGCATTGATATTTGGAGAGATACAGTACTTAAGCGTAGTTTAGGAGGCAGTTTGATGCAAAAGAACAATACTGGTTTTGGAATCCAGCAGATCTGTCCCACTTCTAGAACTGCTACTTAATTGATTTGTTACACTTAAGTTTTCCTGAGCCTTAGTGATCTTTTCCCTAATGTGAGGCCACTAATACATAGCTCTTCAGGTTGTTGTGAGAATTTGAGGTGAATGTGTATACAGTACCTAATGTGGTGTCTGGTATATCAGGTGCTTAGTAAATTGCAGCTATTGCTGTTATTTAATCTGTTCATTTATATCTTCAAGAAACATGTGAGGACTCACTAAATGCCAGTAACACAAGGTATCAGAGATACAAAACAAATGCTTTCCAGTGAGAAATAGAGTGATATTTATAGATAGAGTGTATTTATGTGGATAAATACAAGCTGATTCATCAAGTAAGAAGAGGGAGGAGATGAGACAGGGATCACATCAATGAGGCTTTAATCTGTGTGGGTGAGTAGGGTCTTTATTTTGTGTTTTGGACAGTTACTGATGGGTTTAAGCAAGAGAATGACATGATCAGAGATTTTTTACATAGTTCACTTTGGAAATTATTAGAAGGAATATACTGGTTAGGAGGCTTTTTGCAGGTCAGTGATGATGTGTTCTTGTAGTGGGTAATAGTGGGGATTAAAAAAGAGGGAATAATGGTTTTATGAAAACTAAAAAAAGAAGAGGAAGGATTAAATGGTAGATTAGAATTTTTTGGTCTCTCTTCATTTGACTGACTCCTCCTATGTATCCTCAGGATCTTAGCCTGGATGTCCTTTTTCCAGGAAACCTTTTTGACCTCCCCCAAGTCTGTGTTAGCTGCTTATTTTATGTGCTCTGATAGCATTCCGTATTTTCACTTCTTACTCTGCTTAAGACACTGTATTTTAATTATGTATTTAATTTTGTGTTGCCTCCAGTAAACTGTGAACTCTCTGAGGGCAGAGATATTGTGTTTTGTTCATCATTGTGTCTCCTAGCATGTAGTAGGAAACAGTCAATGTCAATATGTTGAAATGAATTGAATGTAGTATGTGAAGGAGTAGGAGAAAACAAGGATGTCTGTTAATTACTTCTTCCTTTCCAATTCAGGTGCCATTTACTTATTTATTTCCGCATTGACCTGGCTAGAACTTCCACCACAGTGATGAAGAGCATGGTGAAAATGGACATCCTTGTCTTGTTCTTGATCTTAGAAGGAAAGCTTCCAGTGAATTGAATATTGTGGTAGTTGTGGATTTTTCGTAAATGCCCTTTATTGTGTTGAGGAAGTTTCCTTCTACTCCTAGTTTTCCAAGTGTTTTCATTATGAAGTGATATTGTGTTTTGTCAAATGCTTTTTATGTATCAATTGAGGCAGTCATTTAAAAAAAAACTCATTCTGTTTATGTGATATATTACCTTGATTGATTTTTATATATTGAGCCACCCTTGCATTCCTGGGATAAATCCCACTTGGTCATGGTGTATAATCCTTTTAAAATGCTCTTGGGTTTGGTTTGCTAGTATTTTGTTGATTATTTTAGTATCTACATTCATAAGGGATACTGGTTTGTAGTTTTCTTTTCTTGTGGTAACTTTGTCTGGCTTTGATATCATAATAATACTTGCCTTAAAGAATGAGTTAAAAGTGTTCCCTCCTCTTCTATTTTTGGGAAGAATTTGAGAAGGATTAGTGTTAATTCTTCTTTAAACATTTGTAGAATTTACCAGTGAGGCCATCTAGTCCTGGCCTTTTCTTTGAAGATTTTTTGATTTCTTTTTCAGTCTCCTCACTTGTTATAGATATGTTCAAATTTTCTATTTCTCCTTGAGTCCGTTTAGGTAATTTGTGTGTTTTAAGTAATTTTTCCATTTTTTTCTAGGTAATCTAATTTGTTGGTGTACAATAATTTTTAAAAATTTCTGTATGGTTAGTACTAATGTTCCTACTTTCATTTCTGGTTTTAGTTATTTGCATCTTCTCTCAGGTTTTAGGCTAACTAGATTTTGTCAACTTTGTTGATCTTTTCAAAGAACTAAAATTTGGTTTCATTGATTCTATCGTTTTTCTGTTCTCTATTTTTTAAATCTCCACTCTAACCTTTATTACGTCCTTCTTTCTTCTAGCATTGGGTTTCATTTGTTGATTTTCTATTTTCTTAAGGTGTGAAGTTGGGTTACTGATTCGATCTTTCTTCTTTTTTGATGTAGGCATTTACAGATATATTCCGAGTACTGCTTTTGCTGTATCTTGCAAGTTTTGGTATATTGTGTTTTCTTAAGTATGTCTTATACAGTTTTGTTCCTCATTCCATTACCTGCTTCTTTTGTGTTTAATTGATTTTAAAAAAATTATTTATTTACTTATTTAATTTTTGGCTGCGTTGGGTCTTTGTTGCTGCGTGCGGGCTTTCTCTAGTTGCGGTGAGTGGGGGCTACTCTTTGTTGCGGTGCTCGGGCTACTCATTGCGGTGGCTTCTCTTGTTGCGGAGCACGGGCTCTAGGTGCGCAGGCTTCAGTAGTTGTGGCACGCGGGCTCAGTAGTTGTGGCTTGTGGGCTCTAGATAGAGCACAGGCTCAGTAGTTGTGGTGCATGGGCTTAGTTGTTCCGTGGCACGTGGGATCTTCCCGGACCAGGCCTCGAACCCGTGTCCGCTGCATTGGCAGGCAGATTCTTAACTACTGTGCCACCAGGGAAGTCTCTAATTGATTTTTTGTAGTGTACCATTTTGACTCTCTTCTCATTTCCTTTTGTGTATATTTTTTAGGTATTTTCTTACTGGTTACCATAGGGATTACAATTAATATCTTAAATTTGTGACACTGTGATTTAAATTGATGTCTGCTTAGGTTCAATAACATACAAAACTCTACTCCTATACAGCTCCCATCTTTGTCCTTTATGTTGTTATTGTCATAAATTACATCTTTATACATTTTGTGCTCACTAAAATAGATTTATAATTTTTAAAATGCATTTGTCTTTTAAATCATATAGGAAACACAAAGAGGAGTTACAAACCAAAATACAGTAACGTTGGTTTTTATATTTACCTGTGTAATTACCTTTACTGAAATTCTTTGTCTCTTCATATGGCTTTGAGTTACTGTCTAGTGTCCTTTCATTTCAGCCTGAAGGACTCCCTTTAGCGTTTCTTGAAGGCAAGATCTACTCACAATGAAATCCCTCCACTGCCTTAGAATGCCTTAATTTCTTTTTCATTTTTGAAGGATAATTTTACTACATATAGAATTCTTAGTTGGCACTTTTTTTTTTTCCCCTTAGCACTTTATGTATATCATACCACTACCTTCTAGCTAGCCTTCATGGTTTCTGATGAGAATTTTGGCTGTTAATGTTATAGAGGACTTTTTTGTACATATGAGTTGCTTCTTTTTGCTACTTTCAGCATTCTCTCTTTGTCTTCCAGTGTGGCTCAGTGAGGATGTCTTTGTGTTTATCTTCTTGGAGCTTATTGAACTTCTTCTGTGTGTAGCTTCATGTCTTTTATCAAACTGTGGAAGTTTTTGGCCATTATTTCTTCAAATATTCTTTCTGCCCCTTTCTGTCTCTCCTCTTTTTCTGGGACTCCCATTATATACATGTTTATATATTTGGTGGTGTCCCACAGGTCTCTTAGGCTCTTTTCATTTTCTTTTCCTTTTCTTCTCCTCAAACTGGATAATTTCAGTTGACTAGCTTCAAGTTCTGTGATTCTTATGTCTGCTCAAATGTGCTATTGAAACCTTCGAGTGAATTTTTCATTTTGGTTATTCTATTTTTCAGCCTCAGAATTTCTGTTTGTTCCTTTTTATAATTTTTATCTCTATTGATAGTCTCTGTTTGTTGAGACATTATTCTCCTGGTTTCTTTTAGCTCTTCGTCTTTAGCTCTTCAGGTATATTTAAGACAGTTTATTTAAAATCTTTGTTTAGTATATTCAGTGTCTATGCTTCCTCAGGCACAGTTTGGTTAATTTCTTCTCGAATGTACCATATTTTCTTGTTTCTTTGATTGCTTTGTGATTTTTTTTTTTTTGTTTGTTGAAAACCGAACATTTCGAATCATATAAAGTAGTATCTCAGGAAATCATGGTCTTCTCCTTCCTCAAGGAGGGTAATTGTTGCTTGCTGTGGACTCTGACTCTTGTTTGTTTAGGGATTTTTAAAAACTATTTTTGTAAAGCCTGTGTTTGTTATTTATGTGCTCTGAAATCTCTTCCTTTAGTTTATGTTTGGCTAGTGTTTTGATAGAGATTTCCTTTAATGCCAGGAGGAGCCCCCCAAAAAAAGAAGGAAGAGGAGGAGGAGAAAATCATTTCCCAGTGTTTGCTAATTGTCTCTGTTCGGGGCATCCCTTCATCTGTTAGCTAGGCTATTTGCAACTGTGCCTTAGTCTTTACTCACTGCTTGTGCTGAGATTAGAGATCAACCAGAGGTGAAAGCTTAGGTATTCTTAGGTCTCAGAGCATGTGTCCTGCCCTTAGCATTCACATGACTTTCTAAATTCTAGTGTATGTGGTGCCTTTGAATGCCCTAATTTCCCAAGAAATTTTCTCCCCAGCATTTTCTCCCAGGTTTTCTGTGCTGTACTGTTTGCCTCAACTATCATCTTTTGCCCCTGATGGCAGCAGATTTTTCCTTTTTCTTTCTTTCTTCCCCTCCCCCCCGTCTTTTTTTTTTTTTTTAAGGAATGTCTCCTTTTGCACCATGAGTGAGTTCTAAGTTAGGTGAAAGAGATAAACACCTTGCATTAGTCCTTCAGGCAGCCCCCATACAGGTCAAAACAAACACAATTCTCTGAGAATAAGATCTGCCCTGCTTTCTCCAGAACCAGGGACTCAGTGTTTGCTTGTTTGCTGTAAATTTTTGACTATTTTAGAGTTCTGAAAAATTTGATTCTGACAGATTTTGCTTGGTTTTTCAATGTTTCTGTGGAGGGACTGGCCCTTGGAGCTATTTACTCTTGTCTGCTGATCTAACTCTGGAAAGGGAGTTAAGTTTTGAGTTTGTGGTGCCTATGGGAAGGCCCTGTCTACATGTTCTACAGGTAGTTAGATACAAGAGTTTGAATCTTTCTTTCTTAGGGAGGAGATCTGAGCTATAGATAGGGATTGGGGGGTTATCAGTTTATTGTGGAAAAATGCATGAGTGGATAATATCATCAGAGAGGCTCCAGGGAATCTCACCATAGAGAAAACCACAGTGGAGGCAGAGAACTAATGGTTACAAAGTACAAGGAAAACCAGGGGTCTGTGGTAGAGTGAAAACTAAGAAGATATAGTTGCAAAGAGAGGAGAATGATTTCCACTGTGAAGATGAAACTTCCCCAGTAAGGTAAAACTGAAGCAACGTGTCCTTATCATAAATTTTTTTCAATAGAACAGTGACATTTGAATGAAAAGAGGAGGTGAATTGTATGATAATTAGAAGGTAATGCAAGGTTAATGTAGATTGTAACATTAGTATATACTTGGGGTTTTTTCTTGGCAGATGGGAGAAAAGGAGAGGGGTGAAGTGGATTATGGGGCTTTGTTGTAAGAATAGTTAAGATACTCAACTTTATAATCCATTGTGAATAGGTAAGAGGGCTAAGGCAGAGGGATTTGAGGATTGGTTGACTCAGACTGAGGAACAGGTGGAGTGGGAGAAAGGGACTGAGGCGGTTGGCAGAATAAGAGACTGTGGTCACAGAATGAGACGTTTGAATTTTACTTCAGAGATAGAGCAGTTCCAGGTGATGAGTGATAAAGTCCAGGGTGTGGCCCTAGGAGTTGGTGAGTCAAAGTGAAATGGAGCTTAAGGTTATTAATTTTTAAGGTGGTCAAAGAACTGTAAGCCTAAGATATTGGCTGAATTTCTTATTTTCTCCCTGAAGCCAGCCTAATAGCATGATTTGGGGTGGAGAGGAAGACTGAGCTTTGCGCTAACATTTTTAATGAATGTGAACAATTATTAATATTAGTTAATGAACAACAGTGGATGCAGCCTTGCCAAGTTAATTTTTCTTAGATAATTAGTTGTTCCCTATGGAGATAAAGCTATGGTCAGTTTATTTGGAAATAAGCAGTTATTAAGTTAGGAAAATGAAACCCATATAAGCACTTTTCATACCATTAATTTATTCTGCAAACATTTACTGGATGCTTTTTCTTGGCCTTGAAGTTGCTCACAGCCTGGGGACGGGGGGGCAAACATCTAAGTAGATCATTGATATAGTGTGCTAAGTGTCATAGTAGAGTAGTGGTCTCATGTGGGATAGATCCCAAAATCCATTGGGATGGGCAAGAAACCATCAAAACGTCTACTTAAAATTTTCCATTTCACTGTATTTATTTTCTTTATAGTTTTTTAAAATTAATTAATTAATTTTTGGCTGCATTGGGTCTTCGTTGCTGTGCGTGGGCTTTTCTCTAGTTGCGGTGAGTGGGGCCTCCTCTTCATTGTGGTGCGTGGGCTTCTCCTTGCAGTGGCTTCTCTCGTTGCGGAGCACGGGCTTTAGGTGCATGGGCTTCAGTAGTTGTGGCATGTGGGCTCAGTAGTTGTGGCTCGCGGACTCTAGAGTGCAGGCTCAGTAGTTGTGGTGCATGGGCTTAGTTGCTCCACGACATGTGGGATCTTCCCGGACCAGGGCTTGAACCTGTGTCTCCTGCATTGGCAGGTGGATTCTTAACCACTGCGCCACCAGGGAAGTCCCTTTATAGTTTTTTAATGCAAGAGATTTCAGACAATATAAAAAGTGTAGCTAACATAACAAACATCCGTATACATAGCATGTAGTTTAAGAAATAAAATATTACGGATGCAGTTGGAAGCTTCTTGTATATTCTTCCATAATCCCATCTTCCTTTCTCTTTTCTCCTTCCTCCTCACACTGAATTTGGTGTTCATCATTCACATGAATTTTTTTTCAGTTGCATGTTTTGAACCTTATCAGATTGTTTTATAGTGTTCTCATCTTTCTGTGATATGCTTTATTCCCACTCAACATTGATTTTAAGAATTTTCAATATTGATACATTTAGCTCAAGTTCATTTATTTTTCCTGCTGCATAGTGTCCCACAGTATGACTATTCTTTCTTAATTCTCCTGATGGTGGTTGCTTAAATTGCTCTAATTTTTCATATCTTAAACTGCTGTATAAATGTTCCTTACACATCTTTTTGAGCTCAGTTATCAATTGTTTCATAAGCAATCGACTCAAACTTATAGCAGCTTAAAACAGCAAATATTTATCGTCTCAGTTTCTGTGTGTTAAGCATCTAGGCACAGCTTAACTGGGTGCCTCGAGGTTAGAGTCTCTGACAAGATTAAAATCAGGTGGCAGCAGATCCCCAGTCATCTCAAGGCTTGCCTAGGGTGGGATCTGCCTCCTTGCTCACTCACATGGCTGTTGGCAGGCCTCAGATCCTCACTGGCTCTTGGCCAGAGGCATCCTCCTTATGTGGCCTCCATAGGGCAGCTTACAATATGGCAGCTGGTTTCCAGCGGAGTGAATGAGAGAGGGAACCCAACGTAGAAGCCACAGTGTATTTGTAACCTAATCTTGGAATCCCATCACTTCTGCCATATTCCTTTCTGTAGGAATGAGTGTGAATAGCAGGAGGTGGGATCATGCGAGACCTTCTTAGAGGCTGCCTACCACACTGGTTCATAGGGCACACATCATCAGCTTTACTAGATGTTGTGAAATCTCTTCCTGAAGTGGCTGTTCTAATGTATACTTTCCTAGAAAATAAGATTTAAACTTTACTAATGTTTAAAATAGGAATTGGCATGGTGGCTTGTGTTTTAGAGACTTCTTTGTTACTTAAAGTATTGATATTTGGTATTGGGAAGGAATATTGGGAGTTGCTGGTTTGGTTTGATGTATTGCCAGCTTGTGTTACTGGTTGGGAGTATTTGTATATTATGTTATTTAGGTCTAACTTAATTAAATGCTTGTGAAATGGACAAGTTATCTAAGAAAGATCTGCAAAGAAACACATGGATTGACATAAGAGGAATAATACAAGTGTGTGTTAAGAAAATGGGAGAACTGATACTTCTACTCTTGGTTCTAGCTCTTAGCTGCGTATGAGGGAAAATTAATTATGATGTATAATGTTTGACAGGAAGTCAGTGAAAACATTAAAATCACAGAGACCATTTCTTTTATAATTAAATTATAATATTTATAATTTTTATTTTTGTACTTTATAATTTACCACTGTTGTAACAATAAACCTTACCCTAATTGTATACTATTGTGTAAGATAATAGCTAATAATAGTAGTACATGCACATTTTATATATTTAAATTAAATAAATATATATTGGGTACATGATTGAATTTGTAGACTATTTTACTTAGAATCCTAGAGGTATGAAAATACTGGAGTAGGAGTAAGGAGGACAGAGCAAATGATTGTCTAAAGAAGTTAGGAAAGGCTTCACAAAGGAAGTAGATTTTGATCTCCATCACAAAGGACAGAGAGGAATCTAAATGGCAGAAAAAGAGTAAGGAAGACATTTTTGACAGAGGAAGCAGCATTTACAATGGAATAGATCCTTCAGGGTATGACTTTTTGAAGAATAATAACTTCCCTAAGTGGTTAGAGTGAGGATTGTGGGGGAGGTGAAGGAAGATGAGAATGGAGGTGGCCAGAATGTAGGCTCTGTATAGCTAGTAGAGATCAGTTAAGGAGGACATTGGCATGATCCACTGGAACTAAGGAGTTTCTTAGTTTTCTGATTGGAAACTGGCTACTTTGGCATTACAGTGCTATCCTTTAGGTCAAGACTTCAAAGGACAGCCTCAGTTTACAGCTCCCAGTGATGGGGAGCAATGGTTTACCATTGAGAATTTCAGACTATTGTTTTTGTTTTTCATAAACAAAAAATTGAGAGGAGATAAATTTTATTATTATTATTCTTTAAGCAGCTTTATTGAGGTGTAATTCAGTTAAACTGCGCATATTTAAAAATTACAATTTGGTAAGTTTTGACGTGTATATACCTGTGATTCCATCACTGCAATTAGGGTAATGAACACATTCATCACCCCAAACTTTTCTTTGTGCCTTTTAGATGAAGTTTTAAAAATTTAACACTATATTAACATAAGTATTTGTGAAATAAAATCATTCTTGTAGGGAATTTAGTGAGTGGTTACATTTTAAAAGCTGTTAAAAGTAACAGACTTTCATGTGCCTGTCACCCAACTTCAGTGTGTGGTAGTGTTTTAAATTTTACTATAATGCTTATACTTTTTGCTTTCTTACAAAAGTAGTGCTCTCTTACAAAAGTCTGAGCATATGAATTCTTCATTTTACAAATGAGGAAATTAAAACCTGGAGAAATTGAATCAAAAAATTTTAAATTATGGAAATGTTGGAGTGGAAGGGGACGAAAAAACATATTTTTTACTCCTGTGTATGTGAGACCCTTGCTACTCAAAAGTGTGCTCTGTGGACTGGCAGTATGACCGTCACCTGGGAGCTTAATAGAACTGCAGATTGTCATGCCCCACCCCAGACCTACTGAAGCAGAAATTGTATTTTAACAAGGATTCCAGGTGATCGCATGACATTAAAGTTTGAGAAGCCTAGTGTTAGGGCAGATTGCCTCTTTGGGCAACAGTGAACTTTTAGAATTAAGAATCTTTCTTGAACTGAGGTAGGTAAAATGGAAAAAAATAGAAACCTGACTTTAGTTACTGCTTAGTTTCTGTTATTGAATGATGGCTCATATAGTACTATGAGAAGATAATATTTTAGCTTTCCCTATGTCACCATTTTCAATTTATAAGGAAAAAAAAGATTCTGAGGATAAAATAACAAATAAGTACTCTAAACAATTATAATTACCCATTAATGCCTTTTGCCAGGATTATGTTTGGTCTGTAAGAGGAAGTAGAAGCCTTATGGCTATTTTTTTTTTTTTATAGCTCCATAAATTGATAAAACAAAGCAAAACCCAGAGTCTCTCCCACCCTCTCATTCCACAGATAGCAATGCTGGGCAACCAGAAGGCAGAATTAAACACTGTTCAATGTGTATACCAAGGGAGGACCTCATGTTGTGTTCAATCTAGCTGGCTAGGAAACCCTTCCATTAGCCTCTTCCTAATGTTTGTTTGCACTGAATGAGCCATCACATTTTGAAGGCAACACTGACTGAATTCAGTATTGATGCATTCACTTACCAACTTTTCTGCCTCTGGCAGAACAGTCTTTTACTAATGGTAGTGTACAAACAGCAGCCACTGGCTTCATCCTCATTCTAAAGGAAACCTTGTAATATTGCTTCTATTGCCATATCCCATATATGTACGAGCCCCATTATAATTCTGTTTTTTGTGCCTGTGCTCCAGAAGCATTTTCTAGATCATGGTTACTTGTTAATGGAAACCCTTTTGGTATGGTCCCAGGTAAAAACCTGTGCAGGATTGAAATGTGTTCTGAGGTATACTGTGTTATAGTAAGATACTAGTATCTTAACAAAGAGAAAATATCATTGCTGTTCTTTTGATTTGTAATGTTTTCACATATATCACCTAGCTGGTGTTATCTTCAAACCTTTATGGAGAATGATTTGGCAGCTGAAAAAACATTTAGATTCAGAATTTAGGAAAAGAGGTTTTTACTATTCCTTTTTACTGCTATTATATTCTTTCTGATGAAAGCATATGCTCTAGAGCTAACCAGTAAAATAAATGATTCCAGTTTTACTAGATCTTGAGTCCTCAGAGCCTTGTATGTAGTCAAACAATTGTATATAACATGTAAACTACCATGATTCCCACGATGCCTTATTGGATCTAAAGAAACCCATACATCAGATCCCATAGTATGTTAATAGAGGGCTTTACCCAGTGGAATTATTTCACTGGCATTGACACTCTGAGACTGTGGACCATTAACAACAATACAATTTCCATTTTAATGCTAATGGAAATTTTAAAAATGTAAAATAAATCTTTAACATATAAAGACCCAAATCAATTAAAATAATTTACTGAAGTGCTATCACTTTTAAGCATTATATTTGAGCTTATGATATGAGAGATATAAAACCATGCCATTTGTACATATAGTGAGCAGTTGTTGAAAGTTTGCATCTTCACTATTTTGAGTATGAAGGACTAAGAGTCTTCTTGCATGTTGTGGATTGTCTTTACTTAATTTCAGCCTTAACTCTTAAGCTATAAAATCCAGTTTGTGCTTTTGTAGTGTTCTACGTGTTTGTTTTCTTTCATTTGTGGTTATATTAATTATAGTAATATATAGTGAAAATATGGTTAGTGTGAAAACAACTCAAATTAAAATTGGAAACTGGACTTGGCATGTATTCATTTCACTACCCAGGGTTAAAGTCCAGAGCCACAGATAGTGGATCTTCACCTTCCTCTCCTGGTATTTTAGCTTTACTGGTGATTTGAAACCATAGCAGTTAATATGCTTTAGCCTTTGCTTTTACAGACAAGAAATGGATCTTATACTTATATCACCAGGTTTCAGAACTGTTTACACTAAGTGGGATGGTTTACTACCTCAGGGGTAGTGCATTAAGCCTATTGCTCTTGAGAATCCATTTTCATCTCTTCTCACCAATTGATGGGACAGATATGACAAGCCTTTAAAGTTGAGTGGAAATTTTCTGTGGGGCGGGCTGTTGTATTAAATTGTTCCTTACCACCACTATGGATGTTGTAAAGACTTGGAAGTGGGTATCCTATGGCTAAGAAAAGAGATATATTGTTTGTGGTTGGGAGGCTGTAAGGTCTAATATATAGGGAATAGTTTTCTTCGTATCTGCCTATTATTTCCTTCTCCTTTAAATCATAACTTGAGTCCATCTACTCCAAAGAGATTTTCTTGATTAACCAACACCAGAAAGCGTTAAAGTCTTAATTGTGTGTAATGCTGTGAGAGACTTTGTTTAAAGAGAATTGCGTAGTTATTTTATGTATAATTTCTAATTTGTACCAGTATATTCTTATATTTAGGTTTACTATATTTAAAAATTTAGATTTAGTGTGTTTATGTTGAGTGTTGTTTGCAAGGGATAGGGATTGCCTAATTAATATGGTAACCACTCCCCAATAATTCTTAGTTGAAAACCCCATGTTACCATTATGCTAATGACCATTCATTTGTCTCTTATTTCTGCTCATTTTTTAAATTAATAGAATTACAATAATATAGTGACTAAGAAAAATGTTATGAGATATTAATAGTTAATGTCAAAAGAAAAAATACATAAAATAAGCTTTGAAATTAAATAACCACCACATTAAAGAGGCTGGATTCTATTTTAAGGACTTATTTAGAGTAAAAAGTAGAGTTTTGAAATGAGGCAGAAGTTTCCAGTAACATTTAAATTACTTAATAAATATTTTTTAATGAGGCCTCCTTTACCTGCTGAAATTAGTTATTACATGCTCTAACTGGTACACTGAAGACACAAGAATTCCTTCTGGCTCAACTTTTCTCTCATTTAACTTTAGTTTCCAGAATGTCCTCATTTAGAATTTGTTAATAGCTCATGGATTTGGTCTCTTAGTTACTTTACCTCTACTCAAGGTAAGTTATTTAATTTTTAGAAAATCAGGGCTTCCCTGGTGGCGCAGTGGTTAAGAATCCGCCTGCCAATTCAGGGGACACGGGTTCAAGCTGTGGTCCAGGAAGATCCCACATGCCACAGAGCAACTAAGCCCGTGCGCCACAACTACTGAGCCTGTGCTCTAGAGCCTGTGAGCCACAACTTCTGAGCCTGCACGCCACAACTGCTGAAGCCCACGTGCCTAGAGCCCGTGCTCTGCAACAAGAGAAGCCACCGTAATGAGAAGCCCGCGCACCTCAATGAAGAGTAGCCACCGCTCGCTGCAACTAGAGAAAGCCCGCACGCAGCAACGAAGAACCAATGCAGCCAAAAATAAATAAGTAAAAATAAATTTTAAAAAAAATTAAAAAAAAAAAAAGAAAATCAGATCAACACACTTAACCATGTTTGTAAAGATCAGGAGTTCTTAAGGAGAATTTAATATGCTTTCTTTTCCAGTTGTAGATATGTAAGAGATCACAAGCAAAACGTTAAGATAACAACAGCAACAAAATTTTTCTGTAGAATCAAGATATGCTCCTCCAGAATACACATCCAGGTGCAAGGTAGCTTTTATTTATCACAGACTCGAAGAGAAATAGCAACTAATTTCACTTTTGTTGACCCTGCTGCTGATTCACAGATTTCTGTGCAACTTTTCACAGTATATTTCCGGGGAACAAAGTTCATTGTAGTCTAAATGCAGACATATGTTTCTGTATATTAAGCAAGTATTTTAATACATTATTATTACTTGAGCTAATAACAAATAGTCATCTGTCAGTGAACTAAAAAGGTACAAAGTTCACAGTAATTCTTACATAGCTTAGTAATTACCCAGACAGCTTGTTAGAAAAGCTGTTTAAATCTAGGATTATGAAATACACTGATGGCTCTTTTACTCCCATGGAGTTTCAAAGGATTGTTAATACATTTGTCTATAATTATACACAAGTTCTCAGAGTCTTCATTAGTGAAATTTATATTCTAAGCCAAAATTGATATCACTTATAAATTGTACTGACTTCTTGCTCCCCCACCCATCCCCTTGATGTTAGTTGTTAAACTTAACATTTCTGTCTTTCCCTTCTCTTATTCCTCTCTCCCCGTTTCTTTAAAAAAAAAAAAAAAAAAATCTCAGTATAGTGTGATAATCATTTATATTTGATTTGTTTTTCAACAAATATTTGCTAAATAAAGAAATTTCTTTGGGTTCTGGAAACTTCTTGAGGGAAGAGGGTATGAAGAGATGGAAGAGAGAAAAAATTAACTCCATAAAAACAGAAACTTTAATATGTTTTCATTTTCTAATTATTGTACCATTATGTCATGCCTTTATGTGTTCCTGGAAACACATACACATGCATTTACCATGGCAGCTGTGGTAGTTAATGAACTCTTAAAAGTCATGTTTGGCTATTACTAAACAAATATGTATTTGTTTCTTTCTAATGAAATTACCTTTAACTGCCATCTTAAAAAAAAAAAACCAACCCCCAGTTTGTTTAGATTATTGTAAATAACATATACGTATATAATGCTTTAGTACTAACTTTAAAAAACGTCTATTGGAACCGACTTTACTCTTCTAAGGTTTTATTTCCATTCCTAAAAATACTTAATTTGGTATATTTACATTTAGCTTTTTTATCTCCTAAGGTATTTTCAGTTGTTTATCTGATGCTACATGCCTCCATTCTGATATTAAATCACCTGTTGGCCCCAACTTACAAGCTTCGATATTTCTTTGTTCTTCTCTGTTAAGGCAATACATTTTAGATCATGATGCAAAATGTAGATGACCAGAAGTGACATTAATGAAAGAAGCAAAAGAGTTTTTCTGCCTTTGGAGGGGCTTGTCTACTACTTAAATGTGAACATTTTTCCCCTCTAAAATATTGTTTCACTACCTACTGTCTGTTTTCCTTACTGAGTCATCTTGAAGCATTATAGTGTAGGCAAGATTTCCTTTTCCTGGGCATGGATATAATTAGATGAGGACACGTAGAGCAGTCTGAGTGTTAGCAGATAATTCTCCATTTTGAAAGGCATATATGATCAAGTTTATAGAATGGGATAAAAATGTCATGAGCTAGAATTTAGTGGTAATTTTCTATGTGTTTATAACATCTTTGACCCACAGAAATGAGTTTTCACATCCTTTTAAATCAGGGAGAATTATACTCATTAAATTCAATTTTGTCGAATTTTTGTCACTTTTTTTTCTAGGATGTATACATTCAGTACATTTTTCTTGATTCCTTCTTGGGAGGCAGAGCTTCACAAATCAAGCAATTCCATTGTTTCAGTGGTATTTATTATTATTGTCATTGTTAACTCCAGTTATTGTTACAACAGTAATAACAATTATAATACTAAATGCTGCAAGATATTTGAGGTTAAAGCTGTAATAATAGACCATCAGATCTTAACAACATGGTATTTGGTTTCTGCTTTAACTATGGACTCAGCGATGCTTACTGATAGAGCTATTCCACTTCAAAGAAACATCAGAGAAATTTATACTGAAAAGATAAATAAGGGGGTGATGCAATAAAAGAGCTTGAGATAATGAGAAAAAAGCTAAATTAAGCTGGTTACAGGTTCCTATCTCCAGTTCCTCATGGAATGATGTAGGGTATAAATAGTTATTTAGGTGAATACTTTGGTGGTATATATTCTGCTAAGAAACTCTTGGCAAGTCTTACATTGTAATGTTGATCCAGAAAGCAGTTCTTTAATATATTAGTCTTATAACCCTAAGTAATATGTTCTAGCAGTAATTATGCCAATAAAATGCATATTTGTATTATTTTGTATTATTTTACTGATTTAGTAGCTTACTACGTGGAAAACTCTAGAAGTCAGCATATCTGCTGTTCTAAACACAAGTCTGTTAATCAGCACTACCCCAATGCCTTTGTAAAACAAACTGGTTGGAATGGCTGCTGCTATTGGAGAGAATGGTTTTCTCCTGGGGAAATATTTTTTCTAGTTTCATGGAATGTTTACTAGTAGTAATCATTTCAGCATGTAAGTTTTATCCTTTCTTTGATTTAAAGGTTTTAGCAGGAACACTAATCTGAGCACCAGGAATTAATATAGGCATTCAGTGAATATTTGTTGAATTAAATTTACACAGCTCCTTCTATTTCCTTATAAGCTAGATAAAATATGTTTTGTATATATTAATATTAGATTAATATGAACAATAAAATACCTTGACTGTGCTTTCTATTTTAAAGTATCTCTCTGTTTGCATCCTTCTGACATTTTTTCCAGGCTTCAGGCTGCTGAATTAGGTTGCTGTGTCTTCAGTCAGCAAAATTCCATTGGTGTATGTGTCTACATGAGATACAACACTTTATTCTAGCATGGGAAGAATTTTCCAATCGTTCTCCTATTTTTCATGCCTACAACTCTACCTCCCTTTTTAAATTAAAAATTTTTTTTAATTTTTAAAATTTATTTTATTGAAGTATAATGGATTTACAATGTGTTAACTTCTGCTATACAGCAAAGTGATTCAGTTATACATATACATGTATTCTTTTTCATATTCCTTTCCATTATTATTTATTACATGATATTGAATATAGTTCCCTGTGCTATACAGTAGGACCTTGTTGTTTATCCAGCCTCCCTTTTTTTTAAATGCAGTTTTGAGAAAGACCAAGTAAAAGGATTTCCTTTGAAAATGAGTGTTTGATTTCCAAATGTTTTGATTTATTTCTTACCATAATTTTCTCCACTATTAACAAAAGACCATAAAATTACAAACACATAAGAAACTGCTGTTCGTGATAAAGGTTTGTTGCAGAAATTTCTCTCCTTCCTCTCATAATAAAATTAGTGATGTATGTTATTGTGTAGTATGTTTTCTTACATTCCATCTCTTTGCATTTGATACTGGTAAATTCTCCAGCATTTCCCCTCATAGCAGGCATGTGTTCTTCAAAATGACCTCTTCTGAGCTCACATACCTTCCGTTTTTTTAAAAAAAATTAGTCTCTTCCTCCCTATCTATATATCTATGACATGTATAAAATGTACAAAGGGACAGATATATAAATGTATATGCATAATCAGAGTATTTTCTTCTGAACTGTATGTAAGTTGTGACGTGATGCTCTGTTGACACTGAAAACTTCAGTGCGTATTTTCTAAAGACAAAAATACTGTCTTTTATAACCATAATATAATTATTAAAATCAGGAAATTAACAATGCTATATTTTTATCTAATCTGTAGATCTTATTCAAATTTCATCAGTTTTCCCACCAAAGTCTTTTACAGTAAAAGGAAAAAAGTTATCCTTCAGCACTCAAAGTAGGAACATGAATTACCTTTAGTTTTCATGTCCCTTTAGTCTCCTTTAATCTGGAACAATTCTTTAATCTTTTTTTTTTTCTCATGACATTGACATTTTTAAAGAATATAGGCCATTTATTATAAGATATTCTTTTAATTCAGGATTTTTTTGATACCTGCAATTAGATTATTACACATTTTTGGCAGGAACATCACAGAAGTGATGTTTTGTTCTTCTCAGTGATTAGATCAAGAAGCACATGATGTCTCTGTCACTAATATCACTGGTGATATTAACTTTGATCATTACCCTCAGGTTTTTATTTATTTTATTGAGGTATAGTTGACATACAATGAACTGCAGTTCATCTGAAACATTGAAAACTGCACATCTCCCTGAGTAAAGTTAATGACCTTAGAGAGTAGCCTCAAAAATTCTCTGAATTACAGGAAGTTTATGAAATGTAAGGGCCATGTGCCAGCCTGGTTTGTCAACAAAGTCACTGTAGGTTGTACATGTTATAAGGGGATGAATAACTGCTGTAAAAGAAGAGCAGACGTTCTGACTTTGAAGTCTTTATGTAGACTGAGTGTTGGGCTTCTTTGTTGTGACCATGGCCTTTAAAATGTAGCTTCCTCTTCTGTTATATTTGCTGTCATGAGTTATATTAGTAGCCCACTGTCAGATCAGTCTTAGGGATTAAAAAAAAAAAACTATTATAGATAAAAGTTATAGACTATGTATAAGGTAATAAATTTATAAATTAAACTATAATTTATTCAATATTAGATAGCTAAGAATTAGTAACATTCCTTGGTCTGTAGGTTTCTTGTAAGAGTTCATAAAAATTAGAATTTCAGAGTAGGAAGAGATTTCAACTGTCAATCTAGAGTTTTCCAAGCTATATGAGATAACAAGCTTAGCCTTCTGAGCAGCTGAGCTGGCCCTGGAATACCTAGAGCCCTTGTGTTGGTCACCTATGGCTGCAAGTAGTCTTGTCTGTTTATCCTAGTGTGCTGTACACGTATTATCCTTTTCTATGGGCAGCACAACATGAAGGGATAAGGAGGCGCTGACTGTCCAACAACCCATTTAATCTTTGAATCTTCTCTGCTAAATGATGATTCATCCTAGTAATTTATTTGAGAAAAACTCGATATCAATCTGTATGCCAGTCACTGTGCTAGATGTAAGGAATATAGCAGCAAATAAATCAGATAATCTGCTACTTACTGAGCTTTTACATGCTATTGGAGAAATAGACAAAATCCAAGTAAATGAATGATTGAATGAGGTGCTATGCATGAAATGAACAGAATGATGAAAGAGATATTAGGTGAGGCCACTTTAGATGGATTGTTCAAAGGAGATATTTTTGAAGCAGTATCATTTGACTGAGACTGGGATGGTTAGAATGAGCAGGCTTCAGAAGAGCTAGGAGAAGAGCATTCCAGGGAGAGGGACTAACAAATGCGTAGGCCTGGGTGCAGGAAAGGATTCAGTGTATTTGAGGAAAAGAATGGATGCGTGGGTGGCTGGAGCATAATGTATGAGGAGGGAAGAATGGTATGAGATGAGGCTGGGGAGATGAGCAGGAGTCAGATCACATAGGGGGTTCTGGGCCTAGTGAAGAATTTGGATTTTATTCCAAAGAACAATGGGAAGCCTGTGAAGGGTTTTGAAGGCATAACCTTTGGTAAGATTCTTAACCTCTCTAAACTTAAGTTCCTAATCTAAAATGTTTAACAGTGTGTTACCTACCTTAGGGCTGTTGTGAGGCTTACATGATTGAATTCGTGTGTCAGTGTCTAATTAGCTCTTAATAAATATTCTAGATTATTATTATTAGAACATATTTTCTATTGTAGGGCAGTGATAGTTCATCAAACTGTTCTCATTATTAAATATCCTTCAAGATTGTCTAGTTCTGTGCTTATCAGTCAAGTTTTTGATTATTTATTTGATTTCCCAAGTACACTAGGAGTAGAATGAAGTTTCCTGAGTAGGATATATTAGTATGATAACAAAAGAGACATTTCTTTTTTTTAAATAATTAATACATTTCTTTTCTGGTTTATATATCGGTGTTTATAAATTCGGAGATGTGGTATGGACTAACATTTGATTAGTTATTCTTACATTATTTTTCATCTTGATACTGATTTTTTTGGTAAAAACCTGTGGTCCTAGCTATTTTCTTTGTAGCCATTTGGTTCTCTTTGTAACTATAATGCTACTGTACTTCTGAGGATAGTCTAAGTTCTTTGCATTCTTGAAGACAGTTACCATCTCAATAAAAAAAAAACAAGGAAAAAGGCGAATAAACTTTAAAACTTAGAAGACAAAATAGAATATCTGTGACCTCATAGTAGGTTCCCTTAAACAGAACACAAAAATCACATCTAAAAGGAAAAAGTTGATAAATTATCAGTAAGTTACATTCAGTTACATTAAAGTGAAGAATTCTGGTCGTCAGTATAAACCGTAAAGAAAATGAAAGTATAAGCCACAGAGTGGGAGAAGGTACTGCAATGTAGATCACTGTAAGTGATTAATATTAGGATATATAAAGAACTCCTACATTTTATTAAGAAAGAGACAACCTGATAGAGAAATGAACAAAAAGCTTGGTTACTTTACGAAAGAAGAATTATAAAGAATACAGTCAGTTCTGTTGTAATGCTTATTTTGAAAATGTGAGTGTTCCAGTGCAATTGATATATTAGGGAATAGTTTGGGCATGATGGAAATTTCAGTTTGCTTGTGTGTGATTTCGTCCTTGAGAAACACTAGGTGACTGCAGAAAAGTACACCCAGCTGAGATGAGCCATATAGGAATATGCAAAATGCACACACCTCAAACATCTTTCAGCTACCTCACTCAGTTCACTGAGTGTGTTACAAGCGACCCCCATCCCGTCCACATCTAGTGCTAGAATTTTCTGTCTGATTTCAGATAACTGCTTCCATCATTTGACAGTAACTCAAAAGTTGCAACCTTTGCAATGCCCACTTCTTTAAGCAAACTTCAGGTCTTTTTCAACGTAGTATGTTGTGTTTATTGTAGTATTTATATATTTCTTAATCATTTAACATGTATAAAACTTGGCTCTCTTTATTAGATGCCTACCTTTTTAAAAAACCATTGACCCCCTTTCCCCCATAAGCTCTGTGGTTTTTATTGCACAATTTTGCATAGCTCAGTGATTTTAGAGAAGCATGTGTTGTGTTATAGCAGAACTGACTGTACATATACTATGATTCCTCTTATATAATGTTCAAGGACATGTAAAACTCAACTTGTATATGAATATGATAAAAATCTAAAGGGGATCAAGGGAGAGGGACAAGGATGGGGTTGGAGAGTGGCGCCCAGAGTTCTTTCAAAGATAATGTTAGACTGTGTCTTCAACTAGAGAGCAGGTACAGTGGGTAATGGTTGCTTATTATTTTTATACCATACATATATTTTACTGAGATAGTTCACACACCATACAATTCACACACAAAGTGTGTATAATTCAGTGGTTTATTCTCAGAGTTGTGCAACCATCCCTGTGGTTTTAGGACACCTTTGTTACCCCAAGAGGAAACCCCATACTCATTAGCAGTTACTTTCCATTTCCCCCCGAAACCCCAGTCCTAGGCAACCACTAATCTCCTTTCCATCTCTATAAATTTGCCTGTTCTGCACCTTTCACATAAACAGAATCATACAATTTGTGGTCTTTTGTGACTGGCTTCTTTCATTTAGTAGAATGTTTTCAAGTTTCATTCATGTTGTCACATGTATCAGTGCTTCATTTCTTTTTATGGCTGAATAATATTCCAGGGATATACAATATTTCATTTATTCATTCATCAGCTGATGGATATTTGGGTTGTTTCCTCTTTTTGGCTGTTACAGTAATGCTGCTATGAACATCTGTGTTCAAGGTTTTGTGTGGACATGTTTTCATTTCTCTTGAGTACATACCCAGGAGTGGAATTGGTAGGTCATATGGTAACTCTATGTTTAACCCTTTGAGGAACTGCCAGACTGTTTTGCACAGCACCTGCACCATTCTGCATTCCCACTAGCATTATAGCATACATATACTTTATATGTTTTCCTTATGTCTACTCAGTACATTTTAAAAAAGATAAATGGGACAATTCAAGTGGGTTGCAATTTTTTCTCTCTAAGTGTAGAAATGTTGGAATGACAGATTCTCCAAAGGTTGGGTGTAGGGATCCTATCAGATGATAAACTCTAGTTCAACATTTGGAGCTCTGCATTACTGGACCTTTGTAGAACCCTGGGTTACTTTGTGGAGTAAGAAAACTTTGTCTTCAGCAGACTTCCCATATTCTAAACCTCCCTTCATTCATTCTTCTAGGTGCTTCCTGATTTTGTGCTATCCCTCTGAAAGCGTAATTGTACACATTCCCTAATCACCACTCCCTTCTCTTTGCTTTTATAAAGCTTTCCACTTTCTCAGTGTTTGTCTCTGAGACAAGTACTCTATACTAACTTACTGTTGACTGATGTTAGGTTAATGTTTTACAGTTCTCAAGGGATTTATAATTTAAAAGACAGTTTTGTTCAAAGAATATATTTTATGATGTAATTTTAAGCTGCTGGGCAGGAATGATAGATACATGCATTTTGTGTGTGTGTGTGTGTGTGTGTGTGTGTGTGTGTGTTGGGGGTGGTGGAGGGGAGGGATAAGTAGCTCTTTATAGTACCCAGTAAACCATACATGTAACCTTCTGAACCTGTGAGGTCTGTGATCTTCATTTTGACTATGCCTGACTACTACTAAGTGTCTTCCTGTGTTAAGTAGACCTCTTAGGCCAATTTTCAGTGATCTTAGACTATAGTGGACTTTTGGATATATTTGTTTAATATGTAGTTACTCAGCTTTTTTTTTTTTTTTTTTAAGAAATTCACGTTCTTTTATTTATTTATTTATGACTGTGTTGAGTCTTCGTTTCTGTGCGAGGGCCTTCTCTAGTTGCGGCAAGTGGGGACCACTCTTCATCGCGGTGCGCGGGCCTCTCACCGTCGCGGCCTCTCTTGTTGCGGAGCACAGGCTCCAGACGCGCAGGCTCAGTAATTGTGGCTCACGGGCCCAGTTGCTCCGTGGCATGTGGGATCTTCCCAGACCAGGGCTCGAACCCGTGTCCCCTGCATTGGCAGGCAGATTCTCAACCACTGCGCCACCAGCCACCAGGGAAGCCCGTTACTCAGCTTTTTGAATATCTGTCCTTTATGGGGGAAAATCCTACTTTTGGTTCTGCATCCCCAAGCCAGAAGACAATTTCTTTATGTTCTTTGTAACCAGGGCTCAGGCATGCGATTCAGACCCACCCAATCAGATGCAGTCACTTGAGTTTGGGAGAGAAAAGTGTGAATAAGATGGTGCAGTGTGGAATCTGTTCCTAATGAAGGGAGATCTGGCATAGAGATTGACTTTCATGGGTTGCAGATGGTGGAGGGCATAACATGGCATCCTCAGCTCCCAATATGTGAGCTGTGGTTCTCTTGCCTAGTAGCAGTCTTGCATGAGGATGTGGGTGTTGCAGTTTACATAGGCATCAGGCCCTCCTGGGAATTCTGTAAGCTCCGTAATATCTTTCCAAAATTCCTCTTCTACTTAAACTCGCTAGCATTGCCTCCATCTCTTTATTGATTTCCTCAGACTCTTGCTTAGCTGGTGGTTAAATCGTTATTTAGATGATAAACATGAGATCCAGATCTTACTTGGCTGGAGAAGGCCTGTCCAGTAGCTTCTCAATTGGCCTTTAAAAATTAGATATGTTTTATGAACTATTGAAAGCGTGCAGAAAATTAGTAATAAAATGAACAGCCATGTCCCACACTCAGCTGTATCAAAATTATACATGTAGTCATATTTGCTTCAGATTTGTTAAAAGAGTAAAACATTACAGATATAGTCTAATTATTTCACTCTTTTAATTGATAAGGTTTGCTTTTTTCTTTTCCGTGTACAAACTTAGGAGTTTCACATTCTGTTTCTCTTATTTTAGTGAGTATCAGCATACATTTCTTTTTTTAATATCTTTATTGGAGTATAATTGTTTTACAATGGTGTGTTAGTTTCTGCTTTATAACAGAGTGAATCAGCTATACATATACATATATCCCCATATCTCCTCCCTCTTGCGTCTCCCTCCCACCCTCCCTATCCCACCCCTCTAGGAGGACACAAAGCACCGAGCTGATCTCCCTGTGCTATGCGGCTGCTTCCCACAACTATCTATTTTACATTTGGTAGTGTATATATGTCCACAGCATACATTTTTTTTTAAAATTTATTTATTTATTTATCTTTGCTGCGTTGGGTCTTTGTTGCTGTGTGCGGGCTTTCTCTAGTTGCGGCGAGCGGGGGCTACTGTTTTGTTGCGGTGCGCAGGCTTCTCATTGTGGTGGCTTCTCGTTGCAGAGCATGGGCTCTAGGCGTGCGGGCTTCAGTAGTTGTGGCATGCGGGCTCAGTAGTTGTGGCTCACGGGCTCTAGAGCGCAGGCTTAGCAGTTGTGGCGCACGGGCTTAGCTGCTCCGTGGCATGTGGGATCTTCCCGGACCAGGGCTCGAACCCGTGTCTCCTGCATTGGCAGGCGGATTCTTAACCACTGCACCACCAGGGAAGTCCCACAACATACATTTTTGTCTTAACCAAAGTCCAGAGTTATTTAGTGTCTTACCCTTCTAATCAATACAAGGGCTTGAGGGCTTACAGTCATCCCTCCTACCCCTGTCCTACGTATGTATGAAAACCCCAACTATGATTGTTTAAGCAAATCACGATTTCTTTTTGCTATATAACAAGAGGCCCTGAGGAATACAGTTTGGTCAGCAACTCATTAATGTTGGAACCGTTGTCTCTGTAATTCTCATGGTCAATGAGAGCCCTTCAAGCTGTCTTATGTATTTTTTTGAAATGAATTCATTATTCTTTGAGCAGTTCCTTATGTTCTGGTCCAACAAGATGTTCCAAGTTTATCTTGTATTTTCCCTGCCCCAGCCCTAGAATCAGCCGTATTCTGTAAGTATCCCTGGTTTCTTTTAGTGGAGAACGGCGTGTAGAAACCAAGAATTGCAAACAAGACATGCTCATTGCTATTAAGTGTTGCTACTCCTGGGTCCCCAAAGATCTAGAGAATACACACACAAACACCCCCAGCATATATACATATCAGTACATACACACACTTTCAAAAGAAGTTTAAATCCCTGTCTATCTACCCGTCTATCTATCTGTCTATCTGTCTGTCAAGACACCATGAATCCATTTCAACACAACAAAGTTTTAATTTTCTCCTGTTTCATGTTTGTAACTCCCTTCTTTGATGGTGAGAAACCTGGCTTCCATTAATTCAATATACTTAATTATTAGAAGATCAGTCCTCCCTGACTGTAACTAGCTTCCTGTCACTGCTTGCCTCTTCTCCCCAGTTTAATGCCGTCACCATCTGCTGGGATGACTTCCTTACCCTTCTTAGGCTCTAGTACCCTAGAATGGTTCACTGCTTGCTCACCCCCGTGAATGTTCTCTTCACCCTATTCAGGCTCCCACAGCCGACACTAGGCCACCGCTGGTGACTAGGCAGATACTCTCCAAGCCCCCTTTTGGGATCTGCCAACCCTGCATTAGGTGTGCTTCCTTCCCCACTTCCCTCCAGACATCTGCCTTGCTCACCCCTGCCTAATGGCTTTGGACTGATTCTTTCCTTCGTTTCCTTCTTTCGTTTCACAAATACAGGTTTTCTATCTCTAAGGATATTACTGAGGATATTTTAGATTTTCTTTTTCCATTAAGTTTTCATCTGCTACATGCACTGTCTCTTTTTCTTCTGGATTATATATTTTTCTGTTCAGTTTGGTCTGTCTTTCATGTCAGAGGTGTTTCTCAAGTGTCTGGTGACCCCTGTCTGTTCATTCATTTAGTCCCATGACTTTAAATATTAATATGCTGATGTTTCCCAAATTTATATCACCATCTTGAGCTTATCTCCTGAATTCTGGACTCTTCCAATTTCCTGGTGAATATCTCCACTTGGATATCTAGTAAGATTCCAAGATTAGCACATCCAAAATGGAATTCTTGATTTTCCTCTGTAAACTTTTTCTTCCTCATTTTAATGTAGGCCAGCATCACTCATCTGGTAGCTCGAGCCAGAAGCTCTGGAGTCACCACTGATTTTTCTTTTTCTCTTATAGCCCATATTCACTCCATCAGCAAGATCAGTTGGTCCTTTAATTAGCATCTAAAAAGGCCAAGAAACAAAGATATCCCAGTAGCAGTGTGCACAACTAGTACCCAGGTCTTAGTTTCTAGTACCATTCCCTCCTAAAAGAACTAAGCACCTTGGAGAAATGGATGATTCCAGGGTGGGGCAGGGTAGGTACAAGATGATCCTGGAACATTTTGTTATGCCAAGAGGTAGGGAAGTGCTAAAAAAAGATGATGGAGACATATCACAAGGACATAGGAGCCAGTTTGAAAAGTTCCCACTTGCCAAATCTGGGACAGCTTGAGCAACAAAATAGTTAAGTACAGTAATGAATCATAGAACCATTGGAAAAAATAAGAATTCATGAATTCAAACTGATAATAGAAAGACAGACAGACAGGTAAATAAATGGGTGAAGAGGGAGGGCTCCTACAATAGAATGCAGAGGCCAGTAAGTAAATGGGGAAAGAATGCTGGAGTTGGAAAAATCATCATTTTGCAGTCATCATGGTTAGGACTGGATCAGGCAAGGAAGCTCAACAAATTCTAAATATAGGGGGAAATTTTGTTAAGGAGTAGAATATTCGTGTGGTCTTAAATGTCCAGTGGCAAGGGAAAAAAGTAATATTAATAGTACAGTGTAGAAATCAGACAATACCTTGACCAGGTGATCAAATTAACAGTACCAGGGAGGGACAGATGGACATTCTGTGCCTCCAGATGTGATACCCTGAGAAGATCACAACATCACCTGTGCATCACTGAGAGCACATAACCTGAATCTAATCATGAGGAAATACCAGATAAATCCAACATGAGGAACATTCTAATTTTAAAATGGGGGGAGAGGACTTTATTCTTTAAAAATGTTAATGTCATAAATGTTCTGGAAATGTTCCAGATTAAAGGAACCTAAAGAGATTGACACTAAATACAGTATCCAATCCTAGACTGGATCCTGAAATGGAGGGGATAAAATGCTAGGACATTATTGGGTCAGTTGATAAATTAGATAAAAGTGTTGTATCATGTTAAATTTACTGAAGTTGATAACTGTACTGTGATTATGTAAGAGAATGTTGCATTTTTAAGAAGTACCGAAGTGTTTAGGGATAAAGGGCCATGATATATGTAACTTACCCTCAAAAGGTTCAGAAATATGTGTGTATAAACTTGTGCGTGTGCACGCACACTTGACAGGAGTAAAATGTTGACAACAGGTAAATAGGTGAATCTGGTAAAGGATATACGGGTGCTTTTTTTACTGTTTTTATTTTTTCTATTTTTAAAATAACCTTGAAATTATTAAAACAAAGACAAAAGCATAACCCAAATCTCACCCCTTCTCACTTCTTCCTCCCTTTATCAAGCTACCTTTATGTCTTGCTTGGACTATTCCAGTAGCCTCCTAAGTGACCTCTCTGCTTCCACCCGCACTGCCCTACAAGTCATTTCTTTTCACAACTGGTAAAGTGATTCTTTTAAAGCATAAGTCAAATAATGTCACTTTTCTTCTCATGGCTTACCATTTCACCTGAAATAAAAATTCAGTCCTTAACTAGAGTCTTCAAGGCCTGTCTTCTGGTCCACTTTTCTCTAATGTTACCTCCCTTCATTCTCTGCCACTGATTTTGCTCCAGCTGAACTGGCCCCTTTGTGTTCCTCCAGTAGGCCAAATGTACTCTCCTTTCAGGGGTTTTATACTTGCTCTTCTCTCTGCCTAGAAAATTCTTTGTCCAGATATCTGTGTGGTTTTCTCCCTCTCTTCTGGCCTCTGCTCAAATTGCTGACCTTCCTGGTTAAAACAGCATCTCTTCTCCCCCCTCCTATTACACTCTATCCCCCTTGCCTGTTTTATTTTTACTTCTGGTCTATATTTTGCATTTGTTTATTGTCTGTTTCCCTTTTAGAATGTAAGCTCTTTGAGAGAGAGAAAGAGACTTTGTTTTGTTCACTGCTGTATCCCCAGTGCTTAGAACAGTGCCTGGCACATAGTAGCCTCTTAGTAAATGCTAGAGAATAGAAGAATATTTAAGCTTCAGGCACTTAAAAGCTGATGAAAACTCAACCTGTGTGAGTGGAGCTTCTTGGTTTTGATAGTCTTCACCATAGGGTGATGTGTTTGGTATGTGGACGTCCAGCTGTCAGATCTTTGTCTCTTTGGCAGTTCTCCTGAGAAGTTTCCACCAATTTCCTGGCTGGAAAGTGGGAGAGAAAAAAGTGGAGGAGGTGTGTAAGTCTGATTGCTAATGATATGGGAACAAAGTGGGTCCTTGTCTGTTCTCTGCTCTTAATTCTTGCAGATTTATGTGGTCCCCCTGTCCTTTTATTGTCTTTGAGTACGGTTTCAGTAAGGAGTGGAGGCAAACAAGTGCATCTGTTCCACCAATCAAGTGGGTTCTTTGAAGGGAGGTCAAGTCTTCATACACTGCAACTAAGAAGACTTCTGCTTGATCTTATATGGTATTAGGAAACTGCAGTTGACTTGGAAACTGAGTCCTTTGATCCTGTTAAGTCATGCCAGTCAGTTGAAAGGAGAACTTCTCAAATGAGAGTGTCTCAGTCACTAGCCACTTGTGGCTATTGAGCACTTAAAATGTGGCTTATTAGAATTGAGGTGTGCTGCACATGTAAAATACTGAAAGACAAAGACTGAGAACAATATAAAATATCTCATTAATAGTTTTTTAAAAAGTTTCATTGCATGTTGAAATGATAATATTTTGGATATATCAAGTTAAAATATATTATTAAAATTAATTTTATCTGTTTCCTTTTGCTTTTTTAAAATTTGGCTATTAGAAATTTAAAATGACATAGATTACATTATAATTCTTTTGGACAGAGCTGCTGTAGCGTCCAACAAGTAAGACAAACACACTTGTCAGTAGTGGTCCTGGATCCTAGAAAACCATGAAAGGATCAAAGGTAGCAGATAGAATTTTCCCCCCAAAGATGGACATTGTCATGTTTGACCTTGCTGTCCCTCTAGTTATTGTACTTTCGTATACTTTGAAAAGACGTATTACCCTTGTTAACTTTTAACTTTATATGGAATGGAACTTGTTCCATCTCCCTTTTTTTGAATGCTAAATTGCTGGTAAAACTCAAGAACAGAACAGAATGGGTCCAAATTTTCCCAAACTATGCTGTTCTTTTTAAGATTAGTGTTGTAACCTAGATATACTTGGATCCCAGGATATTTAGTTCTATAGAGTAATTCCAGAGGGCACAAATAGTCTGAAAATGTTATTCTTTCACAGATATAAGCAGTTCTTCTGTCTGAAAATAACCTATAGAAAGATCTACTAGCTGAAACAGAAATAGAGACTACTTCCTTTTGACTCTCTTATGAATAACACTCATGATTATTGACTAGTACTGGATCATTTGGCCTTAAAGCCCAATTGATCACACTGTATTCTTATAGCTATATTGGCCTTTTACTTCTCCACAGAGGCACAGATTATAGTCCGTTGGCATTCATTTTTAATTTTATGAAGAGTGTTTTAAATTAAAACCTCCTATCAGATCACTCTCCCTCCTTTGAGACATTAACGTGGTCCTTATATAATTAAGCCATCCACCATTCAAGGTGATTAACAACTTTCAGAATAGGAATTTGAGGTTGAAAACACTGTTCCCAATTGCCATTCTTCAGCCTGAAGGATTAGGGAGTTATAGCCCCTCATTTTTGACTCATCTTTTATCAAAATGCTGAAAGATAAAATCTTCCTTATTTCTCAGTTCCATTCCTTTTTCCTTATTGTGTGCTTAGGAAGATAATTTCTTCTCAGCACCTGACGAATTATGTCTGTTTTTTTCCTAAAGTTTGAAAGATATCAGAGTAGGTAGTCAGATTTTATGTGCCTCAGGCTAACTTTCTGGGTCAATCCATTTTGAAAAGAATCTTTTTCAAGTAGTTAGCAAGTAATTTTAATATAAAAGTATTCCCCTTTCACAGTTGAAAAAAGTTCTGTAGCTTCTTCTGTCTTTCTTTCCTATAGTCTCACTATTCAGAGGAGAGTGCATTTTATCTTACTGTTTTTTGTTTTTCTGCTAGCTACCCACTGTAAATTTAAATTGCATGTTTTAACTGTGTATATAGTTTTTCTGTGGTGAGGAATTTGCTTTATACTGTCTCCTACCTCCTTTTCTCCTCTTACTGTCTAGTTTTGTTATAGTATTAATTTTACTTCTGGTATGGGTTATTTTCATAACATAAATAATATTCTTCAATTTTGAGGCCATCACTATCAGATTGTATTTCTTGACTTTCATTATATGAGATAGTATCTCCTCCTCTATTTGTTCTACTTTTAATTTTATGTTTTAGTTATTTTTGGAGAATAGTTGTCTGGCTTTATCCTAGCAACAAATGATATTCTTTGCAGTGGCTGGGTAGTGTATGGAAAGTATGGGGAGGGACCAAATGGCCCAGGTGTTTCTTAAGCCTTTTTTAAATTTAGGGCCCCATTTCCTGTTGCTGTCCTGTCTCCAAGCTTGGGGCATCTCCTAGTGTTTGCTGGTGAAACTGGCTCCTGCTTCTATTGCAACTCTTTCTCATTGTTTAATTTGGGTCTCCTCCACTATGGTGTATTTGTCAGTGTAGTCTCATTTGCTGTCTGTCTTCCAGAAATTTATCAAAATTTGGTCTCCTGCAGTCCCTACCCCCTTCTCAATGGATTTATACCCTTTACTGTTCTATCAATGGAAATTTGGAAGGGAAGAGGGGAGGTTAAACACATGAGCTCAGTCTGCTCTCTTGAACTGGGAGATCTAAAAGTGATATTTGCTTTTCATTAATCTTAAGTTGTCCTTGACTATTTTATAGTGCTTTTATACTATTCAAAGTGCTTTTACATAATGTATTAAATCCTCATAACAACCTCTGATGTAGGTGGGACATGTATTATTCTTGTTTTACAAATTCAGAAATTGAGGATTAGAAAGGCTAAGTAAGGGATTTACCAAAGGTCACTTGCCTAAGTAACTTGCAGAACTGGGATAAAGTTTAGAACTCATAGTGCAGTTAGTTCTATTTTTATTGTACTGTTTTTCACTGGGTATAGGGTTATCAGTGTCTTCAAATTTTTAGTCCTTGCCCCATCTCTGCCTTCTTTCTCCCTCCATGATCTTTGCCAAATCGTCTTTGAAATAGAATCTCAGCTCTCTTATTCTCTGTCTTCTTGTAGTGTCTCATTTTTTTGGATTATCAGATGATTGGGGTTTTCTTACTATTTTGGGGGAGAAAACCAGGGTTCTCATGTAGTTTCATTTTTCTGCAGGTTAATATATGTGTGCATATGTAGCTGCTCTTCACCCATTAAATGACAGGCTATTTTTTTTTTTTTTAAATAATTGTTTAATGAAATCTAAAGATGGTGGGCATGAACATTACAGTCAGATGTGGATTTAAGCCTGAGTCTTCTATTTACTGCCTGCTTGACCCTGAGAATACCTTGCAGCTCCATTTTCCCCCTTTTTTTTTTTTTTTAAATTTATTTATTTATAGCTGTGTTGGGCCTTCGTTTCTGTGCGAGGGCTTTCTCTAGTTGTGGCAAGCGGGGGCCACTCTTCATCGCGGTGCGCGGGCCTCTCACTATCGCGGCCTCTCTTGTTGCGGAGCACAGGCTCCAGACGCGCAGGCTCAGTAATTGTGGCTCACAGGCCCAGTTGCTCCGTGGCATGTGGGATCTTCCTAGACCAGGGCTCGAACCCGTGTCCCCTGCATTGGCAGGCAGACTCTCAACCACTGCGCCACCAGGGAAGCCCCAATGACAGGCTATTTTTTTAATCAACATTTTTCACTTAACTTTCCATTCTTTGTAAAAATCAGTCATGAAACTGAAGAATTGTTTTGCATTGGCTGGTGTTATTAGTGCCAGTCTATAAAGGCTACATGTAGGTAGTTTGGTGACGTCAGTGTGATTGGTTTCTTTAGAGTAAATTAGACATGCATTCTGAATACAACACATATTGAATCATATACATCTACTGTTTACTTGTCATACTTATTTACTAGGTAAAAGTCACCCTGCAACTTATTTTCATGAAGAGTATTTGTGTCCCACAGTTTAACACTATTCAAATCTTTATTTTCCTAGAGATCTTGGAGGTGGACTAGAGGATACTTGTGATTTATGTGATGATATAACCTTATAGAATAGACTAGGGTTTGTGCCAGAGATAGACCTTTTTCTGGAAGGAATACACACACACACACACACACACAGTAACTTCACTGAGGCTATCTTTAGATTCAGGTTTGTTGAGTTGTACAACAGGTTGCACCATTTATAAAATACTGTGTGAATGGTGCCTTCCAGACTTGTGCCAAAAGGCAGACCTATTGGACTGATCTAATTTAAGAACTCATAGAGTATAATTTAATGGAATCATTTTAAGCTTGGGAATCTTTGTTCAGCTTTGATTCTGACTCACTGTAATAACTTTTGTGTTATTTTTTGTTATATAAAGTTAAAAAGAATACCATTTTGTCTACTGCCAACTTACCTCACAGAGAAGATACAGCATTGTTATATTAAAAAAATTACAGTGGAATTCTTTGGAGATAAGTTCTTATGACTATAGTGTGTACCAGCTGTAGATGATAAGTGTTACCAGCGTCCCTGCTCATAAATATAAAAACATTTCTTATAGTTAAGTTATGAAGTTTGAAAATGAGCTTTACATGCTTGTTGTTACATAGTCATACTGGTTTAGTTTTAAGTTGACTTGTGGTTCACTCTTTTTTCAAACAGGAATTTTATTATTTGGGTCCATTACCAACACTACTTGCTTGTTTAAAATGTTACTATTTTGACAAGAAAATTTTTAATCCTGAATTTTCCAATATATAATTCCAAATCTAAAGCTAATTCTTTACTTTTTAAATTTTCAAGAGAATGTTGGTCTTTGTTTTTTAATTTAAAAATTTTGACTCTATCCGCAATAATTGAACTATGTGGAAACAGGAAACATGCACACACTATGATATCTTTCTTGCTTATAAGAAAAGGATTTAGATGTAGCTATTGAGAAATCTTTATTTATAAATGGAAATATTTATCTAGTATAACCCTGTACTGTTTGTTTTTTTGTTTGTTTGTTTGTTTTTAAATTGATTTTAGATAGAAGCTATTAATATGCAAGATTAAAATATAAAATAGGATAGGAGGGCTTACCTGGTGGTGCAGTGGTTAAGAATCCGCCTGCCAATGCAGGGGACACGGGTTGGAGCCCTGGTCCGGGAAGATCAAACATGCCGCGGAGCAACTAAGCCCGTGAGCCACAACTACTGAGCCTGCGGTCTAGAGACCGCGAGCCATAACTACTGAAGCCCGCGCGCCTAGAGCCCGTGCTCCTCAACAAAGAGAAGCCACCACAATGAGAAGCCCGTGCACCGCAGCAAAGAGCAGCCCCCGCTCGCTGCAACTAGAGAAAGCCCACGTGCAGCAACGAAGACCCAATGTAGCTAAAAATAAATAAATTTATATATTCAAAAAATAGGATAGGAAAAGATTACAAAGTTTAACACTTCTCTGAGCTTTTTTGTGACTATTAACTTTTTTTTTTCCTGCACATTTAATTAGTTGTCTTTTTTGTATTTCCTGTGTAAGTTGTATTTTATATTACTACTCCGTGGAGTAGTAATGTGGAATTTGTACAGATTTCTGGAAAATGTATTTTAAAAAACCCAAAAGAAATTTATTTCCATTCATCTCATTCTTCAGTATCCCCTAGTGCCTGGCTTTACACATGGTTACATAATAAATGCTTGCACTGTACAGAATTGAAGTTTTTACTGTGGGATTGAAACTAGCCCTGTGAAAGAGCTGAGAAAACAATCGACCATGCTGGATGTGTAGCCCAAGCTATTGTTTAGCCTCAGAATGGACTGCTCTGATTTTTGACTTAAAGGATTTTTTAAGTCCCTGTTTGTTCCTAACAGGCTGGCTGGCTTTGCTTCACGCAGGTTGGTTGTGGTGTTAAACAGGATGTTGGATGCTGAGATTAAGGAATGAAATACTTTCTTCTGTTTAGCGCTCCTCTCCACTTGTAAATTAAGTGCTTAGAGCTTTAAAAAAGCGGTTTTAAAAGTAAGGCAAAACTTTGCCTTCTCCCGTTACTAAACCTGTAGCATCTGGCAGTAGAAAAAAGTATAGTGGGACTTACTGGCACCATGGTGCAGAGCATTGAAGAATTCCATATTGTGACAACACATCAAAATAAATTGCTGTCAACAGACCAAAACACCAAGTGCTGTGATTCTGTCTGACGTGTGAAGATTCAGACAGGCTGTCTTGACAAGTTGTGGTGGAGCACCTGCATTTGACAGAAGACAGTGATATAAATCTGATTTGCCTGATATGAAGCACCTAGATATAGTTAATGCTGGTGACAATAAGTCTGCATAAAATTTCCAAGACCTGAGTCTGATTTTATTTTGCCTCTATTATGTGGCATTATTTTTTTGGTCACATTTTGATACTCACTTGGTTCCTATTTGTGTTCATAGTTTGGCTTTGAAATATAATTGTGAATAATAAACTCTGAGTAATGTAACAAATTAAGGTTTAAGTCAGTCATAAGGTTTAAGTCATTTTTTTTTTGTAGTATTGCAGAAGGCAATACCACTGCAGTTGCTCAAAGCGAAAGAAAAGCAATGAAATTTTATTTTACACTAATCATAAAAGTAGTCATAGTTGGAGTTATATTAATTTTGTAACTTACAGCCAAAATATTGAAAACAGTGGATTAAAAGTCACGAGCTACTGTAAATCTTCTCTCAAGCTGTATATGGCTTTAAAAAGCTTCTAGAAGAGGTAAAATCATTGAATAGGTGGTTAATTTTTACCTTTCATTACCAATAAATGATAACTTTTTATAGTACCAGCATATATCACAGCTCATATAAGAATGTGTAAAACATATCACAGCTCTGGAGTTTAATTTTAGAACTTCCTACTTGCTTCTCTGTTTCAGTTCTTCATGTAACCACAGATACCTCATTCTGACAGTGGTAAGCTAGTAAGAAATGCATAGAGATAGAAATTTCAATTATAGTTTTCTAATTACATCTTAAGATTTAAGAGGTATTAACAATGGACTCTTTTAGTTGAAAGAAAGAATCCTTTTAAAAGCAAAGGATTCCTACAGACAGTTTAGATATAACTTCTGAAAATTTAGGACAAGTTTTAACAAAATGGAAATGAAGACAAGGAAATGTTAATTGTCTTCTTTTCACTCTTTTATAGTAACTTACTTGTTTGTAGCATTCATGGTAAGACTTATTGTCCAGATTCAGAAATCTGTTTGGTTTTTCCCAGTTTCAAAGATGCTACTATTTCTTATTTATTTTTATCTCATTTGAAGATTAATTTCAAAGTATAGCCAGTGTTGTTCTATGTTGTTAAAAAACATACAGAAAGAATTCAAGAATTCCCCAAAGTTGAGAAATTTTGAAAATAGCACTGTCCACTATATAGTATATAAAGATATAAATATTATTTTTTAAAATTACCATTCATTCTTGACTCTATTGTTATTTTATCCCTTAAAGGCTGCTAATGAGAAATAGAGCCTCATTATGATTTTAAGGATGAGAGAGGAAGGCTTTTAATTAATGATATGTAAATGGTCTTGAATTGATTATGTTAGAATATCAAGAGAGATGGGTAGAAGCTGTGGTGTAATATATTTTAATTAAGAATTAATTAAAAATGATGGCAATTTCATAAAGCCTCACAGAAAATAGTGGAATTTACTTTCTGTCAGCAGTAAATTAGCCTGTGATTAAATAAAGGGCCTGCATTAATAGTGGAGTTATTTTTAAACTGTGCTATGAAGAATTATGTAATTTTTCCTAAATAAGTAAAATTAAAAATTTAATACTTAAAGGTAGGTTTTAAACAGTGGCAGAGAGCTAACATGCTTGTGAACCTAATATAATGTTCTTTTGTTAGAAAAATTTTGTGAAAATATTTTTAACCCCAGCATATACACTGTGTAGCTTTAAAAGAATGGACTTTATCCTATTGCCTGATTAGTGGTGGGATAAGGAGTGCTCTTGCAAGCAGCCTTGAGTGTTTTTTTCTCTAGGTCTGTTGCACAGAAGATCCGAGAAAATCCTTTATTTTGTTGATCATTGACAATTATTTTTAAAGGAGGTACTGTTTTGTTGTTGTTCTGCAGAGTTTAAAAACATGTCTCGCGTACATGTGGTGTTTCATTGTAAATAATAATACTTTTACTGGAGGTGAGAGCACCTCTTTAGAAACTCTAAAGTGAATATATTTCTTCAGGTTGAAACTTGATATTTCCCTGAGCATGGTTTATATTCTAATAGGTGATATTAGACAAAATTTTTAGTAGTTTAGAAAAGGTTTTAAAAGGAAACTGTTTGAGTTTAACTTGGATTGTAATTTGACCATAGTAGAAGAAAGGCTGTATAATCTGATAAATGCATATATTTTATTACTGTTTTCCCATACATTCATACAGGGTATCATCTCATATTGTATCTGCTTGTATTAGATTATTAGTTAAAAACTCCCCGTAATATATTGTGACATCCTCAGCCTTATTAATTCAGTACTTCATACTTATGAAACACACATTAATCAGTAGTTGAATTTGGGGATTTAATAGATCATTCATTTCAACAGTTGTATAATTTGGATTTACACTTGTGGATTTTTTGTTGTTATTATTGTTTTTTGCTAAGTATTGATAGCTTAAAAAATGATGTGAATTTTTCTTTGTCAGTAACTACTACCATTCATTAAGTTTCACTCTTTTATGTGAAAGTTCATAGTACAGCCACATTTTGTGGAGCCACTGGATGTTTGAAACTCAGAAATACAGTTGTGAGAAATGGGGGAAAATGAACATGCCTGGGTTCCCCTGCTAATGCCTACCGTTGCTGCTGATTATTAACATTTCCTAATTTGTGCCAGTCACTGTAGTATATGCAAAATATACACATTATTTAAAAAGTTGTCATGACCCTGTGTATTTACTTATATTCACCTGTATATGCTACTTAGAAAATGGATTTTGGGCTTCCCTGGTGGCGCAGTGGTTGAGAATCTACCTGCCAATGCAGGGGACACGGGTTCGAGCCCTGGTCTGGGAAGATCCCACGTGCCGCGAAGCAGTTAGGCCCATGAGCCACAACTACAGAGCCTGCGCGTCTGGAGCCTGTGCTCCGCAGCTAGAGAGGCCGCGACGGTGAGAGGCCCGCGCACCGCGATGAAGAGTGGCCCCGCTTGCCGCAGCTGGAGAAAGCCCTCGCGCAGAAAAAGACCCAACACAGCCAAAAATAAATAAATAAATAAATAAATAAATAAATAAATAAATAAATAAATAAATAAATAAATAAATAAATAAATAAAAGAAAATGGATTTTATGTACCTCTGTGTGTTATGGTATTCATTGCTTTCATATTAATGCTGATTTATTTATTTTTATTTATTTATTTTTGGCTGCATTGGGTCTTAGTTGCTGCACGCGGGCTTTCTCTAGTTGTGGCGAGCCGGGGCTACTCTTTGTTGCGGTGCGTGGGCTTCTTATTGCGGTGGCTTCTCTTGTTGGGGAGCACAGGCTCTAAGAGCGCAGGCTTCAGTAGTTGTGGCACGCAGGCTCAGTAGTTGTGGCTCGCAGGCTCTAGAGTACAGGCTCAGTAGTTGTGGCTCATGGGCTTAGTTGCTCCGCGGCATGTGAGATCTTCCCGGACCAGGGCTCCAACCCGTGTCCCCTGCATTGGCAGGTGGATTCTTAACCACTGTGCCACCAGGGAAGCCCCTTAGTGCTGATTTTAAGTTGCAAAGACAGTTTTAAAAAGACTAAACTTATTAAGATATGTAATGTTAATATGGCCCCTTTTAAGGGGAGAGCATTTTTTTGGTGATAGCTTTAAAGAATATCTTCTGTGTTAGGTTTGGGAACAATTTTTTAAAAATTTAATTTTAATTTTTAATTTATGTTTTATTTATAGTTGATTTACAGTGTTGTGCCAATCTCTGCTGTATAGCAAAGTGACTCAGTTATACACCTGTGGACATTCTTTTTTTTAAAATATTCTTTTCCATTATGGTTTATCACAGGATATTGAATATAGTTGTTTCCTGTGCTATACAGTAGGACCTTGTTGTTTGGGAACAATCTGATATGTCATGTGATTTCTAAGAAAGTTTTAGAAGCCTAAATAGTCCACTAGTGCCTCCTTGAAGTTTTTGTGGTAGCTACTTTGGATCAGTCTACCTTTTTTTTTTTTTTTTTAAGAAAAATTTTAAAAGATCCAGGATGTTTTTATTTTGGAGTTTAGAAGATAGAAAAGAAAGGTTAAGAGAATGAAAGAAGGCTAAAGGGTTGAAAGGTTTTTATAAGATCAATAGGTATTTGGTTTCCGTATACTATTAAGTATCATTTTTCTTCATATTTTATATTTACTATTACTATTTTTTCTTTGTAATTCATATTTATTTTTATCTTTATAAATAAAAGATGAAACATAAGGAAGTGACCTTAAGGTGAAAGCAGGAAAGATTTTGGTTGGCTTTGTGATCGAGCTACTTGACCACGTGTGAAAGGTAACTACTCAGTTTGTGATTCTTTGTATGTATTGGTCTGTCTTGGGTATGTGCTAGATATGGCTGTAGCTAGGGATCTGACCAGAAGCTCGTTCAAAGGCCCTTCAGTTCTGTTATTCAGTGTTCCTGTATTGATCCTGTATTTCAAAGGGAAGTATGACTTTAATTTCATGAGAATGAAATATCCTAATTAATTTGTTGTGCTTGGCACAAGACACAGGCTTCTTATTGCTCTTTTCCTAGTGGCTCAAAGGAAAAGAGAACTCTATGGTAGACTCTAAGGTATATTTTAAGTCTAGGGACTCAGGCCTTTCTAGTTTGTAAGGAAAGTCACCAGGTATAGAAAGATAATATATAGACCTATTAAGGTAGAATTTAAATTAAAATCTATATGATGAATTAAATTTGACTAATGATTAGGTTTTTGTTTTTTCTGTTTTAGTTTTAGTTTTTGGGTTTTTTTAGTACTCACTGCTTACTAGAGAATGGGAGACAATTAAATTCCCAAGAATCCCGGGTCTCAAGATTGCTTTCAGTAGTCCCAGCTATTGTAATGTAACAATGACAGCTACCATTTATTGAGAACTTATTGTTTGCCATGCCTCCTGAAAAGTTCTTTACATGCATTAGTTCATTTCATCTCATATCAGCTGTAAGATCTAGGTCACTTGTTCTCTTTATGTTTTCAGGATCCTCTTCCATGCCATAAAGAATTATTGAGAACCCTAGAGATCTTTTGCTTATGTGGATTATATCTATCAATATTCACCATACTAGAAATTTTAAAAAATTATTAGTTTATTTTAAAACAATAATAAATGGATTGCATTTTGATATCTTAAAAATCATATTTTAAAAATAAAAAACAACTCATGGTTTTCAAAAGAAAAAATTAGAGGAGTGGCATTGTTTTGCATTTTTTTGCAAATCTCTTCAGTGTTTGATTTCAATAGCTGTATTCTCATATCTGCTCTGCATCAGTCTGTTGTGATACCATACTTCATGTGGCCCCTTGTAAAACTTCATTGTATACTCATGAGCAAATGAGAGTATAAAGGGCAACAACATCTTAGTAATATTGTGAAAATAGTTTGGACCTTGCTAGAACCCTGAGGGTGCATTAGGGGCCCCGAGGGTGCCTGGGCCACACTTTGAAAACCACTGATTTAGGAAGTATTCTAATTTTACAAATAAACATCCCCACTTACTTCTGATGTGTTATAGCTAATAAGTATCCATCTTTCTTTGTCTTTTTTGCTCTCAGCTTTGGCATTTAGAGGATCAATCCATGATTGTAATATCACCAAGTTCAGTGTAGTAGCTTCCCTTGTTTTATACTCTAATTTGGGGTCTTTGCTAGAATATTCTATTTAATCTATTTAATTTTGCATTAGGAGACACTAATTTCTAAATTTTAACTCTGGGGGGCAGTTCTCAACCAGTTCAATTCTACCATAGTATCTTTGAATGAGAAGGCAGTGACATTAATATTTAGCTACTTCCAAATGTTAGAATTTAATTCCAGGAGAAAACTGCTAAAGTTGTACATAGTGCATAGAGGTTCTAGCTTAATAAGTTCCTTTATTCACCACAGTCTTAACAAATTCTTTCTGGGAATGATTTTTACCTACTTTAAACATTTACATGGATCTAATCTTTCATATGTAGGATTCTTTATTTGAAAAAAAAAAAAAAGAGCTTCCTTACTTGAAATCCAAATAATTTATTTACTGTTTTCATATCTTGATTATTTGTCATGAATGATATAGAATTAACCTTCCTCTTTCCTTAAAATGTTTTTATGTGAAGTTTCAGATAGAATTGAAAATCAGATATTATAAGTGCTTGGTGACTCTAGCTTGTCTGGAGTATTCGCCAATTAATGTAGGGTCATTGGTGATTAGGGGAGTCTTTCCTTTGAAAGTATATCTATGATTATGAATGCTACAAAAACATAATAATGGTAATATCAGTACTCAGTATTTAGACAGTTTAACTTCTTGTGTGAAGACCTTATTGGGAAGAATAGATTGCTCTGTCCTTCAATTATGGGCATAATTTTTGACCTAACAAAGTTATGCAGTGTATAAATGAATGTATTTGAATGAGGTATTGGTAGAAATTCTGAAGTAGAGGATTTTGTAGAGTATATGGAGATTTTTTGTTTGTTTGTTTTTTTAATATTTATTTATTTATTTGGCTGTGCTGGGTCTTAGTTGCGGCACATGGGATATTCGTTGCCTTTGCGAGATCTTCACTGCGGCGTGTGGGATCTTTAGTTGCGGCATGCAGGCTCTTAGTTGCGGCATGTGGGATCTAGTTCCCTGACCAGGGCTGGAACTTGGGCCCCCTGCAATGGGAGCGTGGAGTTTTAACCGCTGGACCACCAGGGAAGTCCCTGGAGTTTTTACATATTAATTTTTAATTGTAAAATATTTCAAGCACATGGCCATCCATATTACCTCCTGTTAAATTGAGTAAATATTAATATTTTGCCATATCTACTTTAGATATTAATTTAAAAAAATACAGTTTATGTATGGTTGAAGATGCCCCATCTCTTCAGCCCACTAACTTTCCTACCTGTACTTGAGTAGTGCTTATCTTATAGTTGGTGCATATTGTTTCTCATTTGAATTAAAAATAAAAAACAGCTTACTATATATATATATGTGTTTATAAATGATATGTAGTTAGTATTTTTAGAATTGATATAAATAAAATGTATATATACAGTATATATATATATATATATATATATATATATATATAGTTTTATAGCTTGCTCTTTTCCCTTACCATTGTTTTCCAAGTGTATCCAGTTTGATATCTGTGGATCGGTTTCATGCGTTTTAACTGCTTTGTAGTATTCTATCATGCAAATAAACTTCCTATTTATTTCAATGTTGATGGATGCTTAAATTGTTTCTAAAGTTTTACTGTTATATGGATAAAGAAGATGTGGCACATATATACAATGGAATATTACTCAGCCATAAAAAGAAATGAAATGGAGGTATTTGTAATGAGGTGGATGGAGTTAGAGTCTGTCATACAGAGTGAAGTAAGTCAGAAAGAGAAAAACAAATACAGTATGCTAACACATATATACGGAATCTAAGGAAAAAAAAAAAAAAAGGCCATGAAGAACCTAGTGGCAAGACGGGAATAAGGACACAGACCTACTAGAGAATGGACTTGAGGATATGGGGAGGGGGTGGGGTGAGATGTGACAGGGTAAGAGAGTGGCATGGACATATATACACTACCAAATGTAAAATAGATAGCTAGTGGGAAGCAGCCGCATAGCACAGGGAGATCAGCTCGGTGCTTTGTGACCACCTAGAGGGGTGGGATGGGGAGGGTGGGAGGGAGGGAGATGCAAGAAGGAAGAGAAATGGGAACATATTGTATATGTATAACTGATTCACTTTGTTATAAAGCAGAAGCTAACACACTATTGTAAGGCAATTATACTTCAATAAAGATGTTAAAAAAAATAAATAAAGTTTTACTGTTATAAATACGCTTGTACACATATTCTTGTCCACATGCAGGTATTTCTCTGAGGTTTATAACTAGAAATAGAAATGTTGGGTTATAGAGTATGTCTGTATTTGACTTTCCACGATGTTGCTGAATTGCTTTCTAAAGTGGTTATACCAATTTACACTGCCACCAGCAATAAGACTGTTTAATACATAGTTTTGTTCTGGAATTGTGCACTTATTTTTCAGAATCAGAAACTAAATTCATTTAGGACCTTGATCTACTGTGTCTTTGTGTGTTGGATATAGATGTCAGTAGTTTTTAAGTTTGGACTTTTGGATATAGTCATTTGTATTGTGCTTTTTTGGAAGTATTAGTTTGTTGTCCAGAGGAATTCTTTTGAGTTATTAGTAAACTGACAAGATAAACACAAAAGTCATTCAGTTAAATATACTTGCATCCATATTTTCATTAGGCAATAATTTTTTTGACCTGCCATATCTGATATATGCAATTGTACTGCCTAGACAACGTTCCCATGTTTCAGAGTAATTAATGGTTTATGTAGAAATTCTCCGACTATACTTTATTTGTTGAACATAATTTATTAACAATTAAAACCATCATATTTAGGATAGGACCAAAATTAAGGTTTTTTTAAGTTGTGGCTTTTTGCTATGCATGTCACAGTAACAATTTGTCATACCAGAACCCTATAAAAGGGGAGATGGGAATAAATACTTTACAGCTCTTCTGCTGTCTGGCACCATTCTTTAATGTATTCTAAGCCTGTAATAAAATTTTACTGGTTGATCATTTAAATGCAAGGTTAGAAATAAATTTGATGATCCATCTGGAAAAATAAGATTGGTCAGTTTTTAAAACTACTCTTGACCTTTCAATTAGCTTATCAAGTTATATCAGACCAAACAAAGCAGCTTCAGGCTGTAGTTAAATAATGTATTTATAACAAGAAGTTACTGACCACAAGGTTCTCTCACAGATTAGAAGTTTTGTAATATATTTAGAATGTTCAATTTATTTAATTTATTAGGAAATCAAAAGCAACATAGAGTTCTAAACATTATTCTGACAGATCTGTTTGCCTTTATTTCTATTAAAAGTATTTTAAAACCTTTGATTTGATACTGAAAATCAGTAACCGTAAGTCACCTTTGTTCTAGGATAAACAGAACGCAAGCTTTCTGCAGTTCCCTTGATCAATGAGAGAATGCCTTATAGCAAAACCACATGGAGAGAATGTAGCTGTAGGTGATCCCCTGAGAGTTTTTTTGATTGGAGCAGTGAGTTTGGTATTGAAAGAAGAGGGAGACAGACAGGTTATTTGAAAATATTCCCATTAGACCAAATTCTTATGTTGGAGCTGTGCTACAACATTTTTCATGTAGAAAGTGCAACTTTGTCAATTTTAAAGGTTAAAGGCTATTCATTGCATGATTGTAATAATGTCTTTCTACTATGGAATTTTTGAATACTTCTTATTGCACTTCATTAACCAGTGGATCAGAAATTTCATTTATTCACAGGCTGCTTGTCAGTCCTCCTTTTCTAGGATTTTATTTTGGAAATACATTGTTACAAAATTTATCATTTAGTTCTTAAATTCAGTGCAAATGCAGTACATTTTCCTTAGCTAATACACACTTGTCAAGTTTATAGCCAGCAAAAGGAGAGATAAGCTTGATAATTTGATTTACAATTATTGTGATATATGTACTGTGTTAATGATGATCTTAGGAATTCTAGTATCACTAGATGAACAATCTCAACATTTACTTTGCTAATCAAGGGTTGCTTAAACTTTATACATATTCAAGTTTTGGTGCAATTTATTTTAAATTCTCATTATATGACATGAATATGTGCTTAATTTTGAATATCTCAGCGGTTTGCTTTGAAGTTTTCTATCAGCCTGTTAGGATGCTCAATATTTCAACCTCCCTTTCCTTAAATTGAAAAAACAAGCAACAAAGTAGAAATATTTTAGTGTTTTTCTTAAGGAAGAGAAACAAAAGTAATTGCCTTAAGATTCTAATTGAAGAATTAAAGTGCCATGGTCTTTTGAAGATTGGCTTGGTCCTGGCACTGCTCCGTGGCAGTGGAGCCCCAGATGCCTGGCCAAGCATCCCTTACCGACATCTGGAACCAGCTGCAATACATCACTGTCAAAACTGCTTTCTATACGTATCTGCATTTATACATTAGTTACCCACGCAGCACTCATCAAAAAAGCTGAACAATCTTGACATGGTGTCCCTTGTGGAACTGCAAAGGTGAACTGAAGTTGGGAGGCAGTGTCTCGCGTCACTGTCTGCTGAGCTCTTACAACAGGAAGCCTGATTAAAAGTGAAAGGAAAAATTTCTCAGTTGCCTCAGCTCTGTAGACCTCAGTATAATTTTTTATTTACAAAAGGGATTTTTTTGTGTGTTATGTAAAGCATATATATTATGAACACCAAACTGATTTTATTTATTTAGAAATGAGAGAAATATTTTCAGCTTTTAGTTGAAAAAAAGATTGCTTTGTATGTTTCTTAGATTTACTGTTAGCCTTACCATTTCTTTTATGTATCATTTTAGAGAAAATTTAAATAAAAATATAGAACCATGAATTATAGATAAAATATTCATAACACTGTTTCACTTTAAGTGAAGAATAGTATAAAATTTGAAACAATTGACCTTCTTTGCTCTTATATTGGTGATAGCAATGCTTGTGCTTATTAATTTTCAAAAAGCTGAATAATAGAAAAGGAAAAATAGTTATTTGTAAATGTTTGGTATTGTGAATTTAAATGTGTTTTTGAAAAAGAAATAAACATTTTGACAAAAAATAAACTGGCCATTTACATTAAGAACTCTTCAGGGGCTTCCCTGGTGGCACAGTGGTTAAGAATCCGCCTGCCAGTGTAGGGGACACGGTTCGAGACCCGGAATATCCCACATGCCGCGGAGCAACTAAGCCCGTGCGCCACAGCTAATGAGCCTGTGCTCTAGAGGCCGTTAGCCACAACTACTGATCCCAGGTGCCACAACTACTGAAGCCCGTGCTCCGCAAGAGAAGCCACCGCAATGAGAAGCCCACGCACCGCAAGGAAGAGTAGCCCCCGCTCGCCGCAACCAGAGAAAGCCAGCGCACAGCAACAAAGACCCAATACAGCCAAAAATAAATAAAATAAATAAATCTATAAAAAAAAAAAGAACTATTCAGGAGTCTTTGCAATCACATCCTCTACAATAATACTACTACTAATAGTTATGATAAAAATGGGTGACATTTACTGGACTTTTTTTATGTACGAGAAACATTCTCTCAGCTTTATATGGATTATCTCAATCAAACTTAATAAATGGGGGTACCATTTCTCCCATTTGATGGAAGGAGAACCATGCTTAAGAAAGTTAAATGACTCGCCCAAATTCACACAATTAAGCAGCGGACCTAGTATTCAATCCCCTAGCAGTCTGATTCTAGAGTTCATACTGGTTTTTTTGTCTCCTTATTTCTTAATTTGTTGGTTTGTGTGTTTTAGTTTTATTATAAAAATTTTCAAACATACAAAAAAGTGGAAAGCATAGTGAACTCTTACATAAAACCATCAACCAGATTTAACCGCCATCAGTGTTTTATACTTGTTTCATATGTCCTCCCACAACTTTTCTTCTTGCTAGAATATTTTAAAGTTAATTCTGGGCACCATGTTATTTCATCCTGAAATAATTAAGTTTTCTTTTAAAAAAGATATTTTCTTCCTTATATAAACCACAGTGCCACTATCACACCTCACAAAATTAACAAGAAGTTCTTCAATTAACCAGACTTTCGTGATACCTAATATCGGTTTAGGTTTTCTGATTGTCTAACATGTTTTTTTACAGTTGGGTTGTTTGAATCAGGATCCAGAAATGTTCATCCACTGTATTTAATTGGTTGTTTTTTTTTTTTTCAATTTTGAAGTCTTTAAAAAAAAAATTTATTTATTTGGCTGTGACTGTTACGACTCTTAACTGTCTTTTGCACCAGAACAGATACCCCTGCCCCCTCACTGTGCTTTTCCATATACCATTGACTTGTTGAAGAAACCAAATGGTTATCCTGTAGAATGCCTCACATTCTGGATTTTGCTGATTACTTTCTTGTGGCATCATTTAATTTATGCCTCTATTCCCTAAATTTCTTCTAGACTAGATCGAAAGGCTTGATTAGATTTGTATCGTATTGCATTACCCCCAAATTTGCTTGTCTTACTTTTTGTAATGTGACGATTGATCAGTGGATTCCACTAGTGCCAGCCTGATACTTTCATTGTAAAGTTTCTCATTCATCATCCTTTCACGTAATGGTCTTACCATCCATGGACGATCAGTGCTTGAATTACTGAATTTCTTTCTTTTTTAAAAAATTGAAGTATAGTGAATTACTGAATTTCTAAGGGGTTAAAATGAAAATTTCCAATTATGCTTTCCCTTCTTCATTTATTAGCCAGAACTCTTTAGAAGAGCTTTATTCAATCCACTAGGGCTGTTTGGTTATCCTGAAATACAATTCAGGCAGTGTGAGATGCTTAATTCTTTCCGTTTAATTATCAATTTCCAGAGTAATGAGGTAGTGCCTTAGAATCCTCCAGTGGTGTATAAATTTTTTTTTTTTAATACATTTACTTATTTATTTATTTTTGGCTGTGTTGGGTCTTTGTTGCTGTGCGCGGGCTTTCTCTAGTTGTGGCGAGTGGAGGCTACTCTGTGTTGCGGTGCACAGGATTCTCATTGCGGTGGCTTCTCTTGTTGTGGAGAATGGGCTCTAGGCGTGCGGGCTTCAGTAGTTGTGGCGTGTGGGCTCAGTAGTTGTGGCTCGCAGGCTCTAGAGCACAGAATCAGTAGTTGTGGCTCACGGGCTTAGCTGCTCCACGGCATGTGGGATCTTCCCAGACCAGGGCTCAAACCATGTCCCCTGCATTGGCAGGTGGGTTCTTAACCACAGCGCCACCAGGGAAGTCCCAGGTGTATAAGTTTTAACTTGTTTCTTTCTTTTTCTTTCTTTTTTTTTTTTTTAAGTTGTTATTATGAAGTCTTGGCTTTTTGTATGTGCAGTGTGTTTTAATAAGTTGCATCATACTTTTCGATGCTGAAATTGCCACACATTTGTCCAGTGGGAGCCCCTTCTAGCTGGCTCCTGTGTTCTTTTGACAAGATTCTTTTATAGCTACTTACTTTCTGGCACAACAAAAATGCCAGGCTCATCTTGTATATTCCCTGCATAAGGCCTGGAATCTGCCATTTCTCCAAAGAGCTATGGTTCTTTTTATTGAGGGATGATATATCAAGAACACAGTGTGAGACTTATTGCTGCTGCGTTGTTTGCTTTTAGGAAAAGAGAGGAAAAAAATGAGTTTGCATTGATAATTCTAATTCAGATTTAAGATTACAGGGTTTTTACTTAACTTCTTTGATCTTGTACTTCTTTCCTTATGCTAAATATTAGATTCCTAACAAAATTAACATAGTTTTTTATTTTCTTTATCTTGTATCTATAATGGTTTCAAAATAACAATCTAGATTATTGAATGAAGTTAAAGCTTTCTTTGCAGTTTTTTGGGGGAGGGCCCTCAGATTATATCTCCCTGAGGATGTACAAACCACTGTGTTGAGATTGGATTGATAGATACCATTTAATAGATACAATTTAATTAGTCTTCAGTTTTTTTTTTTTTTTTTAATTAATTTATTTATTTATTTTTGGCTGTGTTGGGTCTTCGTTTCTGTGTGAGGGCTTTCTCCAGTTCTGGCAAGCGGGGGCCACTCTTCATCGCGGTGCGCGGGCCTCTCACTGCCGCGACCTCTCCCATTGCGGAGCACAGGCTCCAGACGCGCAGGCTCAGTAGTTGTGGCTCACGGGCCCAGCCGCTCTGCGGCATGTGGGATCTTCCCAGACCAGGGCTCGAACCCATGTGCCCGGCATTGGCAGGCAGATTCTCAACCACTGCGCCACTAGGGAAGCCCCTAGTCTTCAGTTTTTAAGATTGTTTTCCCCCATGACTTGGAACCCGTATGGACTCCTTTCATCTCAGTAGTTCTCAGCTTCACTTGCCTAGGATCCCACACAGCATTGGTCCTTTTCCCTTTGGGAGTGATTGTTTTGTTGGCAAGTTCTGGGTTCCGCATGGCTGTTCCTATGCACTTCTCTTTGCCATCACCACTTGCTGTTATTGGATGTTTTTGGCCCCACCCATCTATATTCTAGGATTTAGGGGGGATTCCTTGTCACCTGCTTTTGTAGAAGATGTCATGTGTGGGTTATTCTTTCCTGATTGCTGTCTGGTTATGATGATGAAATTTGGTGAGATTTTAAAAATACCTACACTGCTATGTTCTTATTTCTGGAAGTTCCAGAGTCTGTGTCATCCTAACCACTGTGTGATTTTGCCTCTGTGATGCTCTAGCATACAACTTGGCTTAAGAAAGATTTCCTTTGAGCTTTATCATTGGGTGCTAATTATCGAGGTATGATTAGGAAGAGGAGTAAATAGAGGGAAGAAATAAGTATTTACAGCAATAAGTTCCTGCAGTATGCCAAGAATGTGCTGGTAACGACAAAAAATATTATATTTTCTTGCTGAATCCTCATAATACCAGCATAAATTTGTATTATTCTAATTTTATAGGTTAGAAAACTGAGGATTAGCAAAGTTAAGTGACTTGCCTAAGAGTACATGGCTAGTAAGTGACAATGCTGGATTCAAAATGAGATTTAGGACTTCCCCGGCAGTACAGTGGTTAAGACTCTGCCTTCCAATGCAGGAGGTGTGGGTTCAATCCCTGGTTAGGGAACTAAGATCCCACATGCCGTGGGGTGTGGCCAAAAACTAAAAACAAAAACAAACGCCTGAGATTTATCTGGCTCCAAAGCCTGTGCTTTCCTATTTCCAATATACTTACTTTCTCAGAACTTTTTGTAACATGGCTTGCAAAGGCATCTTGCAGAGTACCTTAAACCAAAAAGTTTTAGGTTGGGGACATTAGAAACAAACCTTGTCTAAACTCAAGTTAATGCTCTGAAAACGTTTGTGCTGATTATAGGATATCTATAAAGGGACTTCAATTATTTTGTAAAACAGTAGCTTAAAAGGTTGAGAATGATATTTAAAAGACATCTTATCCTTGGTTCTTTATTGAAGATGAAGGAATTAGAGCGTGTGCTACTATAAAATGTATGTGGCTTTCAGATTCCTACGAAAGTGCCAGAATGGTGTTGCATAATAGAACACAGCCCTGCCTGCTACCTGAACTCCTCATCAGTGTTATAAGTCACAAATGAAAGCTGGCTTTTTCCTGATGTCCTCCCCTGTCTCAGCATTATGCCAAGAAGCAAGCGTTAAGCCTACCAAGTAATGGTGTACGGAGATCTGGTTCCATATTTGCTACAGATGAGGTTTATAAGGAGAGCTTTGGACAAAAGAAAATAAGACATGTTTTACTGTTCTAGATCAGCTTCTACTTTTGGAGAAAAAAATGAAATTGGATTATCTATGAATAATATTTTTAGGCAATAGAATGATTTTAGTACTTCAAGAAAGGGATTTTTTCCTTTCCTTCCTCCCTTCATTCTTTTCTTCCCATAGTCACGCAACAGTTCCAGCAAAGTAGTAGTGATATCTCCATTCCTTGGGTGTCAAACATCAGAATTCAGTTTATATTTTGTTCAGTTTAACTGAAAACAAACAGCTCCACTGAGATGTAATTCACATACCATACAGTTCATCCACTTAAAGTGGACAATTCAGTATTTTTTAAAGTATATTCCCAGAATCGTGCAACCATCACAATAATCAGTCTTAGAAAATTTTCATCACCTCTCTAAGGAAACCTTATATCCATTTCCTCCCAATTCTGCCGTTACCCCCAGCTCTAGGCAACCACTAATCTACTTTCTGTCTCTATAGGTTTGCCTATTCTTGACATTTCAAATCAATGAAATCATACACTGTGTGGTCTTTTGTGATTGACTCTTAGCATTATGTTTTCAGGGTTCTTCCATGTTACAGCATATGTCAACATTTCATTTCTTTTTATTGCAGAATAATTTTCCATTGAATGAATATTTTATTTATCCACTCATCAATTGATGGATATTTGGGTTGTTTCACATTTTTGGTTGTTATGAATAATGCTGTTAAGAACATTCATGTACAAGTTTTTTTGTGGACATATATTTTTACTTTTCTTTCTTTCTTTCTTTTTTTTTTAAATTAATTAATTAATTTATGGCTGCATTGGGTCTCTGTTGCTGCGCGCCGGCTTTCTCTAGTCGCGATGCACTGGCTTCTCATTGTGGTGGCTTCTCTTGTTGCGGAGCACGGGCTCTCGCCGTGCGGGCTTAGTAGCTGTGGCTCGCGGGCTCTAGAGCACGGGCTCAGTAGTTGTGGCGCACGGGCTTAGTTGCTCCGCGGCATGTGGGATCTTCCCGGACCAGGGCTTGAACCCGAGTCCCCTGCATTGGCAGGTGGATTCTTAACCACTGCGCCACCAGGGAAGCCCTATTTTTACTTTTCTTGTGTATGTACCTTGGAGTGGAATTGCTGCTTCATGTGGTAAGGTAACTCTATGGTAACCTTTGAGGAACTGCCAGACTTTTTTCCAAAGTGGCTACACCATTTTATATTACCATCTGTGCTCTATGAGGGGTCCGGTTTCAGTTTAACTTTAAACAGTGTCATCAGTCAGGTAACTACTGCTTGCTTTGTCTGAACCAGAGATTCTTCTAGGTGCTGGGAATACAGCAGTGAACATAGCTGGCAAGTATGCTGCCCTCAAAGACCATACACTTTGGTGCAGAGAGACAGACAAAAAAAAATAATTCAATAAGTAGAATAATTTCAGAGCCTGACAAGTGGTGTGAATGTTTGGGAAAGTTTCTATGAGAGGAGAAAGTATATGAACTGAGACTCAGAAATGTAGCTGGAGAGGGAATAAGGGAAGCAAAAACTCCATAAGCCTCACCGTTCAACAGCTTTTTAAGGTGAGAATGCTGTTGTGATAGTGGCTAAGACTTATAATGGACCAGTTGTTTTCACTTTGTTTGTGACCTATTTACATCCTTTGCCTGTTTTTTTCTATTAGGCTTGTTTTTCTTATTGATTTGTAGCAGTTCTGTATATTTTGGATTCTAATCCAATAAAACGAGGACAAAAGATATGCAAAGACAACAGAGAAAGCGATACAAATAACTCTTTAAACATGCAAACAAAATTGCCCATCTTACTCAAAATAAGATAAAAAATAGCAATACCAATTAACGAGTGTTTACTGTGTGCCGGGCACAATTTTGGGTACTTCATATGTATTAGCTCATCTAATTTCATAAGAACATTTGAAATTGGATTATTATTACCCCATTTGACTTATGAGGAAGTGGAGGCACAGAGGTTAAGTTACCTGCCCATGGTTGCTCAGTGAATGCAGAACCAAGTGAGTGATAGAGCCAGGAGATCGCCCCAGAACCCACATCCTTAACCACTACATTCTACTGACTTTCAAGAGTCAGAACAAAGCTGCACTGAACTACCATTTTTTTAATCTATCAGATTGGCAGAGATCAAAAAGTACGGTAACAGTGTGATGAGAGGAGTGTAGGGACAGGCACTCGTACAAATTGCTGGTGGAAATATAAATTGTTATAACCTTCTTTGGAGGGCAATTTGGTAATATCTGTCAAAATTTTAGTAATGTACGACATGACTATAGCTAACACTGCTGTATGATATGTAGGAAAGTTGTTAAGAGAGTAAATCCTATGAGTTCTCATCACAAGGAGAAAATTTTTTCCTTTTTTTCTTTCTTTTTATGGTACCTACATGAGAAGACGGATGTTATCGTGAACTACTGTGGTAATCACATCACAAGATATATGCCTTAAACTTATACAGTGATATATGTCAATTATTTCTCAATAACACTGGGAAAATATAACTATAAAAAATAAATAAATGCCAAAAGAAATTTTTTAATGTACATAATCCTTTGACCCAGCAATTGCAATTCTTAGGACTTAGCTTTTATATATATTTGCATGTAAAAAATCTTATATATATATATATATGTTCAAAAATACTTATAGCATTTGTTAGAATAGTATAAGCTGGGAAATAACCTAAATGTTCATTAGTAGGGAACTAGTTAGATAAATTATGTTACCTCATTCAATGTAATACTATATAACCCATAAAAGAGAATGATGAAGCTCTTCATGCACTCTTTATGCACTAATATAGAAACAGTTTCCAAAATATGTTAAATCAAAAAATAAGGTACAGAACAGTGTGTATATGCGTTAATAAAGGAAAAATCATAGAAATGTATATTTATTTTTTTGTGTGTATATTTATAATAGTGTGTGAATGTGTATATATACATATATTATGTAAAAATATCTCCAGGCATGCATAAGGAACCCATGACATTATTTGCTTCTGGAGGAGAACAAGGTGTTTGCATTCAAGAATAGGAAAACAACTTAAAAATGTTGTACTTTTTGCATTTTGAACTGTATTACCTTACATTAAAAATATTAAAATGAAAATATGCTTAGAAAGGAATCTATGGTAATAATTAAAGTTAATAAGGGCTATTTTGAACTGTTCTGCAGTTGGTTTTTCAAAATAGTGAAGATCTCAAGAATGTTCATAGTGTTCATTTTCTTAAGTTTTTCCAAAAGGTAGCAGCTGAAGAATGCATCCTTGGGACTTCCCTGGTGGCGCAGTGGTTAAGAATCTGCCTACCAATGCAGGGGACACAGGTTTGATCCCTGGTCCGGGAAGATCCCACATGCCGTGGAGCAACTAAGCCCGTGCGGCACGACTGCTGAGCCTGCGCTCTAGAGCCTGCGCACCACAACTACTGCAGCCTGCGCGCCTAGAGCCCGTGCTCTGCAAAAAGAGAAGCCACTGCGATGAGAAGCCCACACACCACAACGAAGAGTAGCCCCCGCTCGCCACAACTAGAGAAAGCCCCGCGCCCAGCAACGAAGACCCAACACAGCCAAAAATAAAATAAATTAAAAAAAAAAAAAGTGCCTCCTTGGTTGGTGCTGCCCTGTTGAAATGGTGGAAACGTAATAGCTGAGCCAATGCCATGTATTTAGCCCTCTGAGGAAAAACAGACTGTGCCATCCTTTCTCTTCCCTTTATTTTCCAAGAACACTGTGGACACTAGGTTCTTGCTTTCACAATTTTAAAGCAGCTTTTGCAATCCATATGAACAATTGCTACACTAGACTACAAAGTGCTTGCCATGTGTAGTGCTCCTCTTACAGCTCCTTAATGTCATCAAAACTCCAGACATACTTTGGTAGACAAGAAAATTTGGGCTACAAATGAGAAATGACAGGAGGATATACTTTGCAGGAATATGAAAAATCTCTTATCAAATCACATTCTTAGGATATAACCAAGTTATCTATATAAATATAATTAAGTCTCTTTGCTAGTGTTGCACCTTGCTGTTCTTTGTTCTTCATGAGATTAAATTGGACTCTGCTAATGTCAAGTGACAAGAATTGATATATATAATACTAGCTCTTTGTACCAAAGCACAAAATATTTGGAAAGAAAAAAGTCCAGGAATGGTGGCTGGCACTGTATCATTTAAACTAGAAACGTATGGTACTAATCTAAGAAGGTTTTACGAAATGAAGAGAATAAAGTAGACTTTTGAAGGTAGAAAGGAAATGGATCTTTTTTGGGAGAGTGTTAGAGTTTTTAGGGAAGTCACATGTAAGGGATGACAAATTTTTGCCAAGGTAGAAGGAAAAGTGAAAGCAGCAATGTAAGATGGAGGTTTTTGGGGGAGCTTAACACTCATGAGAGAGGAATGGTTCAGAATATGGGCTTTGGGGTCAAACATGGATTTGGGTCCCAGTTTTACTACTTCCCAGCTAGGTTGTCTTGAAGAGGTAACTTAATAACTTTCCTGTGTTACTTTTTAAATTTATCAAATGGAGATAATTATAGTACTTAACCTCAGAGAGTAGTTGTGAGGATTGAATGAAATTAGGCATAAAAGCATATAGCCAAGTGCCTTGTACACAGTAGGTGCTCAACAGATACGTGTTACTACTGTTAATGATAAGTTTGAGTTGAAAACCAATTGAATCTCGTTGTAGGTCTGAAGAATCAAGAAGCAACACATATATAAAGAGAAGTGTACTCAGTTTCAGAAAATCTGGCACTTGTACAAGTCTATAGATAGAGTAAATTAATATCCTTTTTGTGGCAGTTCAATTAGAATGAGATTCAAAAGAGTGAGGAAGGATAAAGAAATAACTTTTTAATAAAATTATTTTGTCTTTCATTTCACCCCCCCCCCCACATATAACTAACTTCACATTTAACTTGAGTGAGATTGAATGTGATAATGGGAAATACATAGTTCTTGAGATATAATAAATGCTCAAGAAATGCTAATTTTACTCATATAATTCTTTATTTCCCCTTGCCAAAGGATGACGTGGGAAATAACTCTTGAGAAACAGGACTCTGGAAAGTAAAGGATAAATGGAAAGATTGAGGGTAGAGGCAAGCACTGATTACCAGGTAGTTAGCTTGTAAACTCCAGTTGTGTTGGATGAACAATTATAACTTCTTACACTATAAAAGTTAAAAAAATTTAATGTGAGCAGACAACAGAGAAAAGCCAAAGATTTATGGGGAGTTTAAAAGCTTGGAAACCAGAGAATATATTGGTCCTGCTGACTCCGATTGGAGAGTTAGGGAAGATGTTTTGGATGTGTTTAGTTTTGGATGACTATATAACATCCGAGTATATACATTGTGTGGACATCAAGAAATGAAAGTCTGAGGATAGGATAAGAGAAAGGGATAATGTTGGCCTATGATTCATTCATTCATTCATTTATTTATGGCTGCGTTGGGTCTTCGTTGCTGCATGCAGGCTTTCTCTAGTTGTGGCGAGCGGGGGCTTCTCTTTGTTGTGGTGCACAGGCTTCTCATTGCGGTGGCTTCTCTTGTTGTGGAGCACGAGCTCTAGGCACACAGGCTTCAGTAGTTGTGGCTCGCGGGCTCTAGAGCTCATGCTCAGTAGTTGTGGTGCACGCGCTTAGCTGCTCCGCAGCATGTGGGATCTTCCCGGACCAGGGATCGAACCCGTGTCTCCTGCACTGGCAGGTGGATTCTTAACCACTGCGCCACCAGGGAAGTCCAGCCTGTGATTCTTAAACATTCCAAGATTGTATTTTTAGTGACCTTCCTGTTTATGGAATTGAGATAATGAACTCTTGACATCTAATACATTTTTTACTCCATTTTGAAGTATTTTGCTGGCTTAAAATTTTTAGTATAAAGCAAAAGCTTTAGTAGACCAGTGCAATGTTCTGTTATCTGTCAATCTTGTGATGCTCATTTCTGGGCTACAGGGAGCACTTTGGACGGTGGGCTATTCAGATGCCTCTTTGTAAATATGGGTATTGACAGAGGGATTGTTTTTATGCTTTCTGTGTTCACAGACCTGTCTTTTGGCTTTTTATCTTAAATATTAAATAATAAAGAAGACAGTGAAGATAAGTAATTGTGACTTGTCTATTATTATGCTGGTATTTAAAATGTCTTCCAGAAAATTTTTCTGTAGATAGAAACAACTTTGGAGTAAAGGAGGAATTTTTCCAGGATGGAGTTTTCTTTTAAAGCACTGGAAATGTTTCCGTTTTGTTTTAGATGCTACTTAAAATGCAATTATTTAATAGTATTCTTCTGATCATATGCAAATAATGCCATCATCCTTATGTTGGCATTTTAGCAATTGTTTGTTACAGATAATGTTTAACAATGGGTAACATCTTTTTTCAAGTCTTTTCTGCTTGGCTTTTATGTTATTACTCGCATATGCTTTAGGGGCTTATTAGTGACTCCTGGCACACATTCCATCCTTTAGCCATAGCTAAACCTCCAAGTAAATTTTTCTCCTTTCCTTTAAAGAATTGGCCATTTTTCTTTCCTAATTCCTTGATCTTCATGGTGCATTGACTATAATTTTATAACAGTAGTGTATTGTATCTTTCTATATCAAGAAAATTTTCATTTGAAAACTGTTAGTTTTAAAATATGCCATATGGCCTTTTGGGAGGTTGTATACATGTGTGGGGTGGAAGGCAAAGATTGGAAATATTTATATTACAAGGTTATTTCTTTGTTCTTATTTTTTCTTTTGAATCTCATTCTAATTGAATTGCCACAAAAAGAATGTTTTACAAGAATTTGAGGTAAGGGTTTGAACCCAAAATGTACCTCCTTTTTGGAATTATTTGCCTGTTGCATTTTAAGTTGTTCAGTTTGTTACTGTTAGTGCTTGGGTAGAGCCTCACAGTTTTTGGATTCTGTTGACTGAGCTAGCTCAATTGTTATACAGCACCTAACTATATTATTATTTAGAAATTTTTGCATTATTATATACTAACATTTATTAGGGCCCACCATCTACTAGGGTCTGTGATAGGCTCTTTACATGCATCAACTGTGATTTGTTTGATTATTCCTGTTTTTTCAGGTGAGGAAACTAAGATCTGGGAGGTTTAATAAATTTCCCAAGATCATCTAGCTATTAAGTAGTAGAGCTTGGACTTGTTCCTAAATTCTATCTAAATTCTAAGCCCAAAGCCTTAGATTCCAAACTATTTGAATGATTAGGTGAGTACATATAGCTAAATTTATTCTCATTGTTGAAAACTCAAATCTTTTGTTGCAGTGTTTTTTTAAAAAAAATAAATTTATTTATTTTATTTTATTTTTGGCTGCGTTGGGTCTTCGTTGCTGTGCACAGGCTTTCTCTAGTTGCGGTGAGCGGGGGCTACTCTATGTTGCCATGCGCCGGCTTCTCATTGTGGTGGCTTCTCTTGTTGCGGGTCACAGGCTCTAGGTGCACAGGCTTCGGTAGTTGTGGCTTGCGGGTTCTAGAGCGCAGGCTCAGTAGCTGTGGCACACGGGCTTAGTTGCTCCGCAGCATGTGGGATCTTCCTGGACCAGGGCTCGAACCTGTGTCCCCTGCATTGGCAGGTGGATTCTTAACCACTGTGCCACCAGGGAAGCCATGTGTTGGTGCTTTTAAAAGAAGACTTAGCTAATGCTTGGTTCTGTGGGGATAGGAGAAATGTTGTAGATTATTCTCTGTTTATGTTAATCTAGCACCCCCTAGGTACTGTGTTTTTTGCCTTGGATTTGTGATATGGTAGGCACCAGAGAAATGCATGGCTGGGTTTTTATGTATGTAACTGTTGCAACAGGACATTTATAACCACTCTGCTTTTCCTCCTCTTTGCTATTTCATCCCTAGAGTGTTGTCTTACCTCAGTTTGTTCAGTGACAGAGAATAAGGAAAAGAGTGAAGTCTCTGGAGCATAGGTCTACTGTGTACGACTTGTTTTGGTCTTGAGCTTGCAGTGCCTACAGTATGTACAGCCAGCTTTTGTTCAGAATGCTGTTGGGTGGGCAGTGTTTCCTTTACTGTAGGCAGAATTGATTGTCCTGGTTACAGAATCAAGGGAGATTAAGTTGATCTCTTAACTGCTCTGGATGTTAGAGTTAATTTTAGAAAAATACTGTAGTAAAATATAACATTGGTTTAACATGGAACATTTTAAGTGGGTAGAAATAGTTTGACCTCAGAGCTTTTGCTTTTTAGTGAAGTTTTTAATGCACTGTTAACAAGAATCTAGATGAAAAATTTAAGACAGTATGCCCTATCTGAAATATGAAATGATTTTTATGAGAGATTCATAATTCAGAAAGCATGTATTTTCTTATATCAAGATCTAATTTGAAATGTTTGTTTATATCTTTATATTTTGATGAAGTGTCAATTTATCTTCTGTCTTCAAATGATAAAGTAACTGACCTCTTTTAGATGGGTTAGAAATATCAGCTGTTTCTTAAAGCAAAAAGTTGCTTCAGCGAGTTTTCCTTATGCTGGCTCTTTTCTTTCAGGCCGTCTTACTGAAGCTAAACATCAGTTCAGTTGACAACTTTACTCAATTCTAGGCAACAGTGGCCATGCTCTGGCCTGCAGAGACAGTGAATCCATTCTGGCTCTGACACCCAATTTTATTGTAAAACACATTCATGTTGACATCATATCAGTTTTCTGAACTATTACATGCATAAAAGAATTCAGCCCTCTCCATTCAGTCTTTCTCAGCCTTCCAGTAAGGAGAAATTTACACACCCAGTGTTTTTATTTTGCATTTAATGTGGTCTAGTCCAGAAAATAGCAGCTTCAGTTTTAAAAAATGTGTTTTTGGAGGCACTTAGCAAGAATGTATTAGCTTAATGGTGTTCATTGGTAGGAGAGGACTAAAGAGAAATGCACAAGGCAGTTTTTAGGCCAGAGTAGTTGAAGTTTAGGGTAAAACAGGTCGATATTGACCCAAGATTATGGGGATTAGTTGCCAGAGTTCTTTTGCATGCAATTTCCATTTGAAGCCTCATCCATGCCCAATTTTGTGGGCTTTGCCTCCTGTTGGCCTTTTTGATTGTGTTGTTTTCTTGAAGGCCTTTTTTAATTGCTGATTTTTTTTGGGGGGGGGGTTGGTTTGCTTATGTTTGAACTTGCCAGTTTTGCATTAAGAATTTGTTTCAAATATGATCCAAATCTTCAACTTTAGTGTATGAGGGTAGGTGGTAAGAGTAGTCTTCCTTGTGTACAAAATTCAGTCCTTCCATTTTTATGTCATTTATAGCTTTGTATTGAGTTGTACTGAGGCTGTCTTGGCTTTCATGATTAAAGGAATTTCACCTTTTTCCTTTTAATGGTGCTTGGCTGACTTACCTGATTTCCCGATCCTAAAATATTAAGATATTTTCTTTTCCGTTTTTTCTCTCCTTGGTTAATATATGCTTCCCTAAAATATTCACAAGCCTAGTTTGAGAACTTAATAAGGTTTTCCTTGTTATTTGGTTCTACTGTTCTGAGACTGTCCTTTGGGAATTTCATTTACCCATAAGAGACTGGCATTCTAATATGGAGTGATTGCAAATTTCATTTATAAACTAATATCATAAATGTATCCATGTGATTACTTAAAAATGAGTGTGTAATCTACATAAGATTTTAAAAGGAGTGGTTCTCAAACCTTTAGATGTATATGTTAATTAATTCTTACCTATATTATTTTGGGTCTGGTGTGATCATATCGGGCACGTGTAGAATTTTAAAAAGGCTTTTTCTATTATCTGTATTTCCTAAACATTATGGGCAGAATAAGGTTGGAATAGAGAGAGAAAATTGCAAACATACCCTGACTTTCCGCCGGCTGGATGCACATTATCTTTATCTTTATTTATTAATAAAAGACGGAATGCCTTGGAAAACAAAAGGTTTTAATGGCCGGTGCTTGGTATCCTTGACAACAGTCCCGAAAGAATATTACATTAGGGCACCAGAGAACTTTTAAAAATAAGTAATGGAATTCCGTCTCTGTTATGCTTTTAGTAGTCATTTCGGCCATGGTGCAGCGAGGTCATAAGCTGAGCTCAGTGAAGGGAGCCAGAACATGAAATGATGCTGAGAGAACGTCTGGGAGATGAGAGGTACAGAATTACAAGCAAAAGTGCAGGCCTGCTGAGGCAATTACAGCTTAATGGGGTCATTTGGAAGGCAATTGCCAGGGGTTAATGTAGTATGGAGAGATGAGGTGAGATTGAAGTGAAATTTGGGGCTGGAAATGTGTTAAGATGAAAGATCAGAGAGCAGCATATTCTGCAGTGGTGAAGGTTTATAACATGCAAAGATTTGAGAAAATGTAAAAAATACTGCCCAGATGTTTTTTAAAAAAATTTATAGAAGTAAGTGACAGTAAATTCTAGAAAATGCCATTTCTACGCAAAAATATCTTTTCCTAAAAGAGGTTTTCAGTTAGGAAAAAAATACACGAAATATAATATAAAGAGTTCATTTTTAGAGAAGTTTTCTCTTACAACATATATTTTTTTTCCTATATATTTTAGGTCACATTGAACTTGAAGAGTGTTAACAATGGCAATATGCTTTATAAGTGATTGTTTTACATATCAGAATATCAACTTTTTTTTTTTAATCTTAGTGTTTAAAAACAAAAAATCAAGAAAAAGTCCTAGGTATACATATTTTGATATATTTATAACAGATTCATCACATTATCTTCTCAGGCATTAAAATATACTATATAGAATGTCAAAATATTACCAGAATGTAAGCTAGCATTCTTTGAGTGGGTATTTTGGTTCTGAAAAGTATGCTTAAATATTACAGGTATTTAAATTAAAAATGTCAAACCATGAAGGCATAATGGAAGTAATCATTTTTTACATAGTTTTAAGCAGTACAGGGTTTGAAAAAGCTTTGCATGCCAGACTATTGTGAATGAGTGGAGTTCATAAGAATTCAAAGGACAAAAGAGATCATTATGCTTTGTTACCTCAGCTACTTCATTACCTTAATTGCTGAGCGTAATCCAGTCTTGAAAGAAAACTCTGGGGCTTTAAGAAGATCAACACCGGCACCTTATGGCACAGAAAATGGAAACCCTTTACTGTACCATTGCTACTCCAGGAACACTAAACCTTGATCAAAGGCTGAACTTTTCTTAAGGTCGGCCGTGTGAACATCCCCTGGAGCTGTACCATTCGCTGAACCGTAATGAAGTTTAGTAGGTTCAGCACCATTTCTCTCTGACTGTGACCGTCCTGGATCAGTGGCTAGCAATAGCATATTATCAGCCTTTCAGATAGGTGAGGTTTAAACGTGGTTATGGTTAGTAGTATAATATGCTTTAAAAAACAAACAAACAAAAAAAACCCAAACCAAAACCGCTTCTTGTATATTATAGGAACCGAAGAAACTACTACTATTTGTAACTATTTTAGTCAGGAAGCAGGACATTGTGGTTTTTATTTCAGTCCTTTTGAAGGATTTTGATTGCTTTCTATGCTCTCTGTACCTAAAATTTTCAGAAAACCTTGGAAATTCCCTAACCAGTATGCTTTTCCAGAAAGTCCTTTACTATGTAATGTAGATGCAGCTGTGAAATGGTTCAGACTTATTTGAAGCATTTTTACTTATATTTTTTCTTACCTAGCAGCAACTTACCTTGGTTTTTGAGGGTAGTTTTCCCTTATAGAATGTGTACAGTTGCATATGTTAAGGTTTGAAAAAATACACTAAAACAAAAAATATGACCTTTAAAAGCATGGTTGAGTTGCATTCATTTTATAACCATCAAAGCAACTCTGTACTGTTGTAAGGTAGAAAAATCAATGATGCAATCTTTTTCCTTTTGCCTCGTGCAATCCGTAATTGAAATGGAAAATCAAATGAACGGCTAACAGATAATTGTTTTATCAATATTCCCTGCCTGCCCTACAAGGGTCAGCATAGAATGATCATGAGCCAGGGATATGATGAGGACAAAATGTGAAATTGAACAGCAAGGAGGCAATAAATCAGCCTTGACAAGAAAGAGTGACCAGCATGTAGCTGTTGTAGGCAGCTTTGGGGACAGTTTTTGTCTCAGGTGTCTGCCCTGATTTAAAAATGTGAGTATATAATATTTGAAGCTTTGCCACCACTAAGCCTGGCTCTTTCTAGGTTGAAGTACTATGAGACAATATACTGCTTAAGAAAACCTGAGTGAATACTAGGAAATTACAAAAGTAATATAATTTATCTTAAAAGAAAAATGCTAAAATAAATTTTCGTGGATTCAGATATTCTATGTTATACTGTTTGACTAATTTAAAAAAATGTAATAAACAATAATTTTGTTGAATTGTTCCATTCATGCCATAGGCCTTGACTATAAAGTGAAACTGATTCGCTGAATTAATTTCCTTCTAAATGTATTATGTAAAGTTTGTAAAGAAAAGTAAATATTAATTTCTCTTGCTTAAATTTCAAGAAGATTTATTTGAGTTCGATGTCATTTGAGGAAGGGAGGTGAGGATCCAAACAAAAATGATGAATTGCTTACCCATAACGTAATTTTCTTTATTTTCTCATGATCTAGAAATGATTTTTATACATGGCAAAGAAACACTTATATATACCCAATAGTACCGTGTAATGTGTAGGATTATGGGATAAATGTTACTGCTCATGTGCACATTAAAACTAGACATTGCCAAATTATGCTTGTTAGTTTCTTCACATAAGACATATTTATGTTGGTGAACACAGAGGGAAATGCACACTACTATACACGCCGTGTGTAAACTGGCACAAAATTTCAGGTCATTTTAGAGAAATATTTTGAAAGCCTTGGAAAGATTTATTCCCAAATATTTTGCTTTGAGGAATTAACACTAAGGGATTAGTCAGGAATACATAAAGATATACATACAAAGATGGTCACCACAGAACATCCTCCCTTCTGTGCCACTGCTTGCTCTTAGGTACTTTCTCTCTCTCTCTGTCTTTCTCACAGATTTTTCTTAGGGTGAATTTTGAGCCATACTACAGAGGATAGAATAGTAGAACACCAAACACCAAACTTGACCAGTGGCCAATCCTGCCCCATTCTTACCTCTATTATCTTTCTCCCTCACATATTTTTTGAAGTAAATCCAAGACATTATTTCACTTGTAAATATTTCAGTATGTACCTCTAGGAAATCAGGATTCTTTTAAAAAATCCATAATGTATCACCATGTTATAACAAAATATTAACAATATTAACAATAATTCTTTACTATCATACATCCAAATGGTTTGTTTGAATATGAATGCACATAAAGTCTACCCATTGCAATTGGTTGGTATATTTTACCTTTTTTTTTTCTTATACTTTTTTGTTGAAAAAATAGGATTGTTAGTCCTGTAATTTCCCAGTCTGGATTTTACTGATTGTATCCCCATTGTATAGTTTAACATGTTCTTCTGTTCTCTTTGTATTTTCTGCAAGTTGACAGTTGGATCTGTAGGCTTAATCAGATTCTGGTTTAAAATTTTCTTCCCTCCCTGCAGGATTGCTTTATAGATTGTGTTATGATCTTATATCAGGTGGCACAAAATGTCTGCTTTTCTTTTTTTTTTTCTTGAAATATAGTTGATTTATAAGTTGTGTAGTTTCTGGTATACAGCAAAATTATTTTTATATATATATATATTCTTTTTCAGATTCTTTTCCATTATAGTTTATTATAAGATATTGAATATAGTTCCCTATGCTATACAGTTGGACCTTGTTTATCTATTTTATATATAGTAGTTTGTATCTGCTAATCCCAAACTCCTAATTTATCTCCCCCTGACCCCTTCCCCCTTTGGTTACCATAAGTTTGTTTTCTGTGAGTCTGTTTCTGTTTTGTAAATAAGTTCATTTGTATCATTTTTTAGATTCCACATATAAGTGATGTTATATGATATTTGTCTTTCTCTGTCTGACTTACTTCACTTAGTATAATAATCTCTAAGTCCATTCATGTTGCTGCAGATGGCATTATTTCATTCTTTTCTTAGAGCTGAGTAATATTCCATTGTATATATATACACCACATCTTCTTTATCCATTCATCTGTTGGTGGATATTTAGGTTGCTTCCATGTCTTGGCTATTGTAAATAGTGCTGCTATGAACATTGGGGTGCATGTATCTTTTCAAATTAGAGTTTTCTCCAGATATATGCCCAGGAGTGGGATTCCTGGATCATATGGCAACTCTATTTTTAGTTTTTTAAGGAACCTCCATACTGTTCTCCATTGTGGCTGCACCAATTTACATTCCCACCAACCGTGTAGGAGGTTTCCCTTTTCTCCACACCCTTTCCAGCATTTATTATTTGTAGACTTTTTGATGATGGCCATTTTGACCAGTGTGAGGCGATACGTCATTGTCATTTTCATTTACATTTTTCTGATAATTAACAACGTTGAGCATCTTATCACGTGCCTACAGGCCAACTGTATGTTGCCTTTCTCTCTTTTGTTGTGATGTTTGCAGTTACTGATACTCAATGCTTATATCTATTAGTTTATTTGGGGTTGCAAAATAGAGATAGTCTAATTCTGTTATTCCTTTTTCATTTATTAGTTGGAATCATCTCTGAGAAACTTCCCTATATCTACTATTTAATTACTCAGTGGTTTAATTTGCAGTATTATTCCAAATAAGACAAAATTGTAAACAATTGAAATATCCAGTAATAGGTGATGTGGTTAAATTATGCTGTAGTTATGTGATAGAATTCCATATAATTATTTTAAATCATGTTTTAGAAGAATACCTAATAATATGGAAATGTTCAATATATTAAATTTTTAAAGCAGTTTATAGAATAGTAGTATAACCTGTTCTTAGGTTTTTTTTCTCCAAGTTCTTTCAGATAGGGAAAAAATATTTACATTAAACAATGGTTTAAATTAAATTAAATTAAATAATGGTTACCTCTCAGTAGTGGAAGTAGGATTCTTTATATATTCTTCTTTATACTTTTCTGTATTTTTCAACTTTTCCACAAAGATCATATATTCATTTTACAGAAACCTTTTTTTCTTACCATTTTTTCAGATGAGCAAAATACTGTTTGGGGACTGGATGTTTTCTAGTAGACTATCTTGTCCCATCTTTCAATCCATGAATTTAACCTGTAGAATGGTTGTAATTGCAGAGGCACAAATAGATCACTGCACTCGAAATTAAGTGCTATCTCCTCTAATAGCTTTTTGTGATAGGTGTGTTTCTTATTATCTTTGTACACCCAGATGCTTTGCACAGGGCCTGGCACAGAACAGCATCAGTAAATATGTTGAACATGTGCTAAGGTAGGCTGACTTAGAGTCATTCTAGACCTAACATGTTAATTGTTCATGTCCAGTTCGTTGATGCTCTTTTACCCTTCATAACTTACCTTGAGTGAGATATTTCTACCTCTGCTTTAGAGAGCTAATAATCTCTAGTTTGGAATCTATGGACTTCACCTAGGGTAGAGTGTTTCAAATATACCACATTGTCTCTTGAAAAATGATCAGTCCCTCTGGATTAGCACGCCACACCCCTAAAAATCACCTCATTGTATGACCTCTTGATTCTAGCAGTCTTCTACATTGTTTTTTTTTTTAATCTTGTCCTGAATTATTTTAATTTTTACTTCTCCAGGGAAAAAATTATTGTATATATAGTTTATTTTGAAACTTGATCACATCTAGTTTCATGTTTGTTATTCTTCTGTCTTCCCTTGAAGACAGCAATTGTGTCTTATACTACTGATTTTTTTCCTCAGTACGTAACACTGTGTTATTCTGATGGTAGATGATCAATAAATAGTTGTCGAATTAGTTAGAATGTTGCTGTTGAATTATTGCTGATTAACATTGTTATGGTAATTTTTAGGATGAAAGAGGTGGAAGAAAATGGTCTTTTACTGTATTGTCTTCATTGAGTTGTTACCAAGTTAAAATTTAGTGTGGGGTTGGAAGTTAAAAGTTGTTTGAAATCCTAATTCATTCAAAAGTATTTGCTGAGTGCTTAATATGTGCTAGGCATTGTTATAGATGCTAGAGATGCAGCAGTGAACAAAACAGGCAAATTCCTGCCCTTAATGGAACTTTATATTCTTGTGGATCTAATTATATGTAACTGGCTGCTGTATGCATTTTGTGATAATGTAAAATGATTTCTGAGGAGCCAACAGCAACATCTTAAATATGTATATCAGATTGATCTGGAGTCAACTATCCGTTAGCTTTTGTGTGGTTTTGCAATAGCTTGGTAGTGAGAAGAGAGGAAAGAAACATTTATTGAACACATGCAATGTGCAGATTTTCTATTAAGAATGTTGACATACCTTATTTCATTTAATTCTCACAGTAGTTCTAAGAGGCAGGTATTATTTCTGTTTTCATCAGTGAAAAAAACAGAGGCTCAGAGATGTTAAGCAGCTTGCCCAGGATCACATAACTAGTGAGTGGCAAACCCTCATTCAAACATAAGTCCTTTTAATTCCAAAGTGTTTCTTCTATAATCATTGCTATGGAGAATGGTCCAAAGATTCTTAGTTGTTTAGTTGAATTTTTCAGTGATGTGTTTGCAAATATGATATGGTTTGCTCATGTGTGTTTTATTCATTATGCTGTACTTCATTGTACAGCAGCATATCCATAAGGAGTCAGAGGATAATGTGGGAGTCAGTTTGTTGGGCAAAAGGTCATGTTCATGTTCCAAAGTGACTTGAAGTGCTATGTCACAATATTTAACATGCACATTTTAAAATGACACACATAAAGAACCAGTAGTAGATATTATTCTAGTTCATCGTTACCATGTTTCATTGATTCTAAGATGTTCATTTCATCCCTACATTTCAACATTTTTGAAATTAGGATGCCTCTAACAATTGATGTCGTGTCATGGTTTAATTGGCAGATTTTTTTTTCCTTTACGATAGCACATAAATTCACGTTGAGCCTTATAAGATGGTGTCTTAGATTTGATGAAGTAAAATTATTTATATTTTGGAAACACCCTCAATATGTGTATGCACTGTATTTCCAAACAGCTCCATCGACCCTATTTGAGTTGTCAGATTATTAATTTGTGTTTTTAATGGTTTAGATGTGTTAGATAAATGCTTACTCTTAAAATCGCCTTTGCAACTTTAAAATTTTTTTCTTACTCTGTAGTATAGCTATGTTTGGATGTTTTTAGAACATCTATTAACATGCCAGCAAACTGTAGGAATAGTAGGTTATATTGGGTTGGCCAGAAAGTTCGTTCTGGTTTTTCCGTAACATATTATGGTATAAATTACATCAATAGTATATTTTGAAGAATTACACATTATATGCATTCTGTGATAATGTGTAATGGTTCCAAAGGAACAATCAGGCTTTTCAAGTCATTGACTCACTTTGTTTTTTTAATCCTTAAATATATATTTAGATAAATCACTTACTGTGATTTTAAGATTTCAGTTTCTATTTCTTTTGATAAATTAAAACTAGAAACAGGCAACCTACTAGTAATTAATATAAAATTATAGCTTAAAATTTTACTGACAAAAATAAAGTGAAAATGCCTGGTTCTTTTGAGTTTTGTTCTTACTCCATCTATGTCCATGAGAGTCTGCCGAATTTTCTGAATGATGGGACATTTGGCACGATTTGGAACATATGTGTCTTTGATTTTCACATGTTGTTCTAACTGATGTCAAGAGGAGTTTTTGCATTGGCAGCCTGACAGTAGTCCATGACATTTGGTATCTAGGTGCACTGAAGTTTAGACTTAAGGTTGAGCAAAATGCTGAAATTGTGGGTTTTTTTGACATGGTTTGCTTTTTGAAAACACTGTGATGATGATGTTGTGTATATTGCCCGTTCAGTGTTTCTTACGTATTTTTTAAATGTCCAAACCACAGAAAACATTATTGTTTTCATGTAGTAGTGTTTAGGTCAAGTAGTATGTGATTGTATTAGAATTCATTTACATTAAAAAAGTTAGAGAGTTTTAAAGATTCAATAAGAATAAGATCAGTATTGTACTGAAAAATTGTAATTTACAATGCTTCTCTTCTTGTTTTTCGCAGAAATAGAAATAAGCACATGAATTAATAAGCCTTATAAAAACTAAATATAAAACTGTTTGAGAAAATCAACATTTTAAATCATGCTAAGTCTCTTCCTGTTTTTACTCATCCTCTTGCAGAGCATTGACAAAAATATGAAATTGATTTGGTTGAAGGGTGTTAAAGAGCCGACAGCCAAATGTCACAAACAATGAATGGCTGCAGTGTTGAAAAAATCAATAGGGAGGTTAAGCTGGTCTTGTGAAAGACTTGGCAGACTGCTCTGTTCCAGGAAGATATCTGTCTTCTGGCCTTGGTTGCATGATCAAAAGGAAAACTTGATAGGTTTAATGAAGGGAGATACTGTAAAACTGACAACAGAAATATAGACACTGTGGTAAACTGTAGTGCACATCAGAGAGTGGTGCTATTAGACACATTTTTCAGCCTGAAAATATATTTATAGATAGAGATGTCAAAGGTATTAACATTCTTTTACTTTTTCATTGATTCTCTATCAGCTAATAAATTTGCCTGAAGTAAACAAAGGTTTGCATTGGGCTGAGTGTATAATAAGATGCTAAATGTATAGGACACAGTAATTGCTGTGTTAATTAGTAAACTAATTTTCCAAATCTGTTCATTATAACATTTAAAAAATCTGAATCAAAATTACATCTTTATCATTCTTACATTATATTTCTAAGACATTAGGAAGGATCAAGAGCCCTACGTAAAAAAGACAGCCATTGACTTGTCAATGAAAATAGAAAGTCCATCACTGAAAACCAGTGTAGGATTTATGATTCATTAGTCCACCCCGCAGGCCATTAGAAGATATTTTATAGAAGCATCCTCTTTTATACTTTTATTGATAAACAGTATGTTGGCCTAAAAAATACTTCACTGAGATTGTTTTGATTAGGGCTATGTATTATTAAGTCTGACATTTTAACACATATCAAATAAGATTAAGATCATTTATACATCATGTTTCTTTGCAGTTTACTGTAGTTCATTGTTTATCAGCTTTACACCAAGTAACATTTTGTGTTTGCAGTATTTTCCCCCTGAATTTTCTTGAGAACTTTTCTTATATTCTGAAATCAGTTATTTCTTGGGTGTTCACTGTGTATAAGTCATTCTGCTAGGAACCAATATCCTTAATTAAAAGCATTTGTTTATGAGTTTAGAGATTTCAAATTTTTATTTATTTATTTTGAATAGGCAGCTCCATTTTATTAGCTATCATTAGATGTGGCAGTCTCTTTTGTGTAAGTCTGTGAGTGGATTTAAGAAAAAGGAATCATTAGTTTAAAATTCCCAAATGTGATATTCAGTTTAGAGAAGATGATAACCTGTTTAAAAACAAATAAATAAAAAGAGAAGAAAAAAGCGAAAGATGTCTGGCAGATTTTCTGCGAGTGGACGCTGTAATAAAAATGCCCCCTACTTTGTTGGGATGGTATTTGGAGGGCTGCTGCCATATGTTACTTTCCTTTTTAGCTGGGATTATGCCATCATTATTGCTGATAAAAGCTGTTTACTGCCTTGGCAAAGGAATGATGCTTGGAGCAGTTTTGGAAACCGCTATTCAGTTTACAAAAAAGTTCATTTAGTGCCAGATGCTAGAATCCTAGGTCTTTGTTATCTTTTCCCATTATTAGACCCATCCATTGTCTATTTCTTTTTTCCCTTTTATAATAGAATGTTGCCTCTTACTACCTGTTTAAATTCAAGCTGTTAATGTGGGAGGTTATCTAAATTATTACATTCTCCACGTGTTATGACTGATCAGTACTAAAGATGGGCAGTTTGGCTTTTAGAATCATTGACTAAATTTGGAATAAGCACTGTAGTGTGCAACGGAATTCCAGCTTCTAAATACTGTGAATTTGTGCTATTGTAGTACCAGTGCATATCAAGCAGAGGTTGGTTCAGTCTTTGAGTAAACTATTGGCTAATGTGCAGTTTCTGGAAACATTAAAGGTGGGTGTTGTTTGGGTCAGTTTATCACATTGTTTTTATGCTGCTATGAAACATATTACAATTGAAAGTGAAACAAAATTCTAATTTTTTTCCAGGAACTGTTATATTCATAGTTGTTATAACTTTTTATGAGAATATTCCCTTTCTAGTTATTTCTCTGAAACTTTTCCTCTGCTTCTAAACACAGTATTTGATAGTGACTACATGATTGGTTTGCACTGCCTTACAAACTCGTAAATGCTAATAACAAACTTTTTTTCCTGTTAATTAGCGTGTACTACCTAGTAGGCCTTTGGATAATCTAGTTTAGTATAAGGCAAAGAGATTGTTTTGTTTTTAATGTTGTCAACATTTTTATTAAGATGTGCTTATCTTTTAGTGTCTGAGTAAATTTTCCTTTTTCTCAATTTGTAATACTGCTCTGTGTATTCAGTATGTGTATAGTATGTGACTTACTGGCCCACCTAGAGGTCACACTCTTGACCTTTGCCATGTTGGCATTGTGCTTTACCGGCTTTTTCCACACTTCAGTATTTAAATTACACTCATGACTTGAATTTAGAATTTTTTGAAGTGTAAAAATTAACTGTTACAAATAATGTTGATAAATTAGAGTCTTACTGGTTTATCTCAAAATGTAGCCCATAGTTCTAAACTTATACTTTTCCCCAATATACTTTTACTCTAATGTTTTGTTTTTGTAGGAACTGTCACCAAGAGGACATGGTCCAAAATAATATAAAAACCACATTTTTAGTGCAGTCATTTTTACAAAAACAAGGTCAGCTGTCTGCTAGGAAACTATACTTATTTAGAATATACTGAAATATACCCAGCCATGGATGACACAAAGGACCCCTGATGATTCAGACTTTCGGATGACTTTAGGTGGGAAAGGAAAGGAAAAGCCATCTTCAAATTTGTTCAAGTATAATGTTTAATTTCAATGTCAAATTGAAGTTGAAAAATTATAATCAACTGTATAAAAGGACTAAGTATCCCCATTAAAAGTTGAGATCATTTGAGTTATGTGTACCATTTTTTAGAAATGATATTTTTATGGTTATAAGTGAGTGATTATTACTCATCAGCTTCTTGAATTACCTATAAATTATTACAATTAAAAAACAAGTATTAAAATAATAGCCAAATAAAAAGATTTTTAGATCCTCTTTTAGAGAGTAGATACTTTAAATGCTCAATAATGGTTAATAAAAGGACATTAACATGAAAAACTGTGCATTTATTTAAACAAGGAACATTAATTGGCTCCTATACACACACACGGCATTATGATAGAAATCCCTGGAGCGCACCAAGATTTGTATCAAGATAGATCTGCCATTTGAATCATGAATTTATTTTTAATATTAAAAAATTTCAGCTACTATCACTCCCTACTTCCCAAATAATTGTCTTTCATTTTATAATAACTATAAATGGAGTATAATCTTTAAATATTGTACACCTATAACTTATATAATACTGTACATCAACTATACTTCAATAAAAATTTTTAAGAAAATTATCTTTCAAATTGTATTTGCAAAATTGTTGCTGAGAAAGCCACTAATTTTAGAAATTAACATTTCTCATCCCTAGTGATCTAACTACCTTTATAATTGTCAGTGAATGAATGTGTTTGATACATCTTGTTTAAATAGCTTTAATTCAGTTGTCTCAAATTTTCTAAAGAGACTAAAATATAATTGCCTTCTTCCATTTACATAGTCATGTTCATTTGTACTTATAAGCATTGGAATCACTGTCATTTAGGACAATTGACAGGTAGCTTGAATCTAAAGAGCTTGTGTTTTGGTGTCATGTTGCCTTGGGTTTCAAACTCCTAGTTTTGCTATTTATTAGTTATGACTTTGGACTAGTTACTGAACTTTTCTGAGACTTGATTTTCTCATTATAAAAAATGTAATAATATCTGTTTGTTCAGGGTGTTATGAAAAGCCTGTGAAAAAGCTGGTACTCGGTAAATGGTAGATATTTTTATTATCTTGAGCTAGACTGTATCAAACATGGGGTGACCAAGTCAAATTAAGTGAGTTTCATTTTATCTTTCTGGCTTATCTGCATGGAGCTCTCTGGACATGAATAACTTTTATTGGGTGAATAACTTAAAGCTGTTCTATATGATTTGTAAGATCAAGAAAAGTTTGAGATGTCATCAGCGAGCCTCCAACAAAACCAGGCAGAATGGAAGCTGCCGTTTAGTTTTATTTTTCGTTGAGAATCAGTCCAAGAAGGCAAAACTTTAATATATCTGATTTCATATTGAGCCTGTGATATTTTCATTGACACATTTTTACAGACCAAGTTTTTCAGTTTCTTTATGCCAATAACTTAAACTTTATAAATCTAATAACTTATATTTATAAAATTTATAAGGTATTTTAACATATTCATAGAAACTATTTCTAATATTATAAATGTATTAATGCTTCCTGTTAGTTTATGCTTTATTAGTGTTGTTCAAATTGATCTTGATTTACTTTCATTTTCAAGGCAGTTTTTTCCTTTTCTTTTTTAAAATATTCCTTCAAATGATAATTATCCTTTCATCAAATTATATATGTATCATCTTGATAGTCAAAACTATGCTTTTACTAGGCTACAATGTTACTTTTGGTTAACTGTGTGTGTCTTTTGTTTATTTTTTGTATGTTTTTGCTTTTATTGTCATTCTGTGGGGGAGAATGTGACTTTTTTCCTGTTTAGATAGATGCATCTAGAACCAAATGAGGGCAGTAAAGTCTAATAGAAAGCTTTACAAATGAAAGTTTTGTTTCTGTTTGTGCAATACCTTGTTCCCCTTTCATGTATCCTGGGAAATCATACTGATCAATAGTTCCCATTTCAGTACAACTGCAGCAAGCATTACAAGTGTATGAAATTTACAACATTGTCTGCTGTAAATTTTAATTGGAAAAATCTTACAGGTTTGCTCTCTATCTTTGGGAGTTTAAATCTATATGATTTTTTTTAAGTTAAAAAAAATTTACAACATAATATCATGTCATACAGTTTTTATGGACGTGCAATATAAATAGGACCAAAACTATAGCTTTATTGGAAAAAATAACTCTAAAAATGTATTTTAACGCTTAGTGCGTTCAACATTTTTGCTATAGAAACAATGGACTTGGTAAAGTAATTTAGTGAATGTTGTAAATAATTATGAACAATATCAGGCAAGGAATATTATTAACAAATAAATATATTAATAAAAGATATATTCTGTGGTTTCTCTGTCTCCCATGTGGGGCCTCTTTCTGAATCATTGTGCAACACTATATAGAGCTAGTGTTCTGATTTAGAAGAGTATGAGAGAAATGTCGCTTTCTGCACAGCTTTATTTCTGTCACAGGTCAGGCTTAGAATGCTGTGTGATACATTTATTGACTCTAATCTGGGCATAAACACAAGTCCTCAAGCACCAGCCCAATTAATAATTTGCATAATTAACATGCATATTAAATAGGGACTGGCCTTGCATCTGTATTTGCAGTGATCGGGGTAATGAGGGCTAACGGAGCGGTGCCTCGGGCCTGTGTTAGCAGACGTGTGGCAGTAGTAATTTTTGCTTGGATTGACAACTGCTAGACAAGTGGTCCCAGCATAAAGCTAAACCCCGTTTGGCAGTATTAATCGTTGACAAACTGCTCTTAAAGCTGTAACATTGTTTCTGTCAGTTGTTTGGTTTGATGTCACTGTTAGACATAATAAATCAATAGTGTCAGAATTTGGTAATGTTTATAGCTAGCAAGGTTTATTATTTCATATGACTGTCATGTACAAATAGTGGTTATCATGGCTGTCTCTAAATTATCAAAGACAGAATATGGCTTTGAATATACTTCTGTAATTCTTGTTCCAGTGAATTCTTTGCCATCTGGAAATGCTTTTGGTTGGTATGCCTGCCCAATTTCAGTAATATTCATTTCTTCATGCAGTATGTTCCATGATTTTTTGAAAGAGTACACAGTTTAATTTCTTGCACATTGACTATAGTTTTAAGTTAGGAAGATATACATAGCTTCCTCAGCTTCACCTTCATTCCAGACTTGATAATATTTAGCATGTGTGACAGACTGCAAAGGTACTGAGATTCCTCAGAGTAGGATTTTAATTTCAGAGCATTTTAAGTACACGTGGGAAGGAAATATTATAGGCAGTTGTTACTTACAAAGATAATAAGTTCTTCAGAGATACAAGTTAAAATTACTTGTTTTTCCATTCTTTCCCTCTTATCATTTCTCCAAAAGTTTTAACATTTATGTTACACTTTCTCACACCTGATCCTCATTACCAAATGTTTTAAGAATTTCTTCATTTAGATTTCAAAAATGTTTCTTTAAAAATTACCTCAACATGTGATATGATCTTTATTGTGATTCTATTAAAAGCAGTCCTATTTATAGTACTCTTGGTGGAACAGAATTTACATGTGAAACTACTAGCTATTGGTAAACATGTTTATTATGTAGCTATAACATGCTTATGATAAACCATAAGGCTTAAATAACGGCTATTTTTAGTGAGTTAGAATGAATGTATCTCTGCATAGCATTTTGATGTTTCAACTAAAAATGTAAATACATTATGAGCAAATTAAAGGATTTTACGATTTTCCAAAATCTTTTCTTTGGCAAACTAATAGGCAATTCTTAATGATGAGCATAAGAGGTAAATTAGTTCAAAAAAGGTGGAGTCATTTGGAGTGGAGCTGACCTTAGTTTGTCATAGCAATATTCTCACTTGAAAAAGGGGGCATGCATAAATTCCTTCAGGAAATTATTATATTCCAGGGGCAAAGAAATATTAAGTTATGAGCATTTATAAAATACTAAGCATTCGATTAAAAAGCGTGGTCTGCACATTGTAATGCTCATCCATGGTATCATTTTAAGCTACAATTTCAAAGCTTATTTCCCATCTATTATATGCCTATGCACGTGTATATCATATATATATAAGTTAGCATAATGGTACAAGGGAACTGTATCTGAGCAATAACAAGGGGTTTTTAGGATATGAGAGCAATATGACTTTTTTTTTTTTAATTAGTACTTTTTTTTTTTTTTCCCCCAAAATCAGTACTTTTCAGTGAATGGAGTTCCAGTCAGAACTGTTATTTCTAGAAGGTAAATGCATATTCTACTTTGGGGAACCCTACTTTTGAAAGACTTTGGCCATCTTTTAAATATCTTTAATGGTGGCAAATAGAAAATGAATAACTAGAGATGATAGTAAGTCAAATGAGGTTGTGTGACCACCCTTTCTGCCCATGGAGAAGTCTAAGGCTTCTGTGTGTTTGCAGGCAGAGGTCAAGTAGCCCATAGAGGGTGATAGAGAGTAGTAGAGAGAGAAATGACAGTTGGAGGTAGGCCAAGGTTACAGAGGTGGGAAGATAAGACAGAGTGGTTAGATGTTTTTTCATCTTTCAGGTCTCGGCTTAAATGTCATCTCTTTGGAGAGAGACTTTCTTAACCACTCTTGCCAAAGCAGATCTTCCATATTATTCTCTAGGATTCCTCCCTTCATAGGACATGACAATTTGTAATTTTTTTGTTTGGGGGGGACTCCATGGCCCATGAAGATAGGGACCATGTCTCTTTGTTTTGCCATTTTTTTCTTCAGAGTAAGGTAATGAAGTATATGTCTATTGCAAGACTTCAGACAGGTGGGATTGGGAATTTGAGGGACTTAATATTTCCTTAACATGAGCTTTGAACTTAGGTTTGGTACTTTACATACTCTTTTTTTTAAACATCTTTATTGAAGTATAATTGCCTTACAATGGTGTGTTAGCTTCTGCTTTATAGCAAAGTGAATCAGTTATACATATACAATATGTTCCCATATCTCTTCCCTCTTGCATCTCCCTCCCTCCCACCCTCCCCATCCCACCCCTCTAGGTGGTCACAAAGCACCGAGCTGATCTCCCTGTGCTATGCGGCTGCTTCCCACTAGCTATCTATTTTACATTTGGTAGTGTATATATGTCCATGACACTCACCCTGTCACATCTCACCCCACCCCCTCCCCATTTACATACTCTTATCTTCTTAGAATAATCTTATCAGGTAGTTATGAAAACTTCCATTTTATAGCTGAGAAAACGGAAGCTCGGAGAAGTGAAGTGACTTGCCAGAGGTCACACAGCTAGTAAGTGGCTGAGCTGAGATTTGAATCGTATTTTTGTATAATAATTTCAAAACCTAGAGGACTCCACATTACTCAGGCTCTGTGGAACGTATTATTGTGGTCAGTGTAAAAGGCAGCCAACATATTTGAAATGGAATTACTAAACAGGATTTGGTACTCAGTTACAATTATGTAGCATGCATTTGTAGCAGACCCAGTCTTCAAAGTTCTGCTATTTTCTCTAGCAGTGTTCCCTAGGATAAGCATAGGGACAATGAAAATATATGTTACATATATGTTACTAGCTACATGTAGCATTCTTGAGGGAATTGAAAAGATAGTCACTCAGTTTTCTGCGTGGGGCTTAATTCTTTTATGAAACCCCACCTGGAAAGGCTAAGTTAGGTTATACCACTGTAACAAGCAACCTCCAAATCTTGACTAGTTAGGAAACAATACCCAGTCTTCACTCCTGTGTGTCTCTTTTACTACTCACAAAATACTTCACTTTTGACACTTCTGTTCACCAAATGTGTGAGGTTTTTCCCCCACCAAGCAATTCTCTGCAACGCCAACTGGGTGTCCTATAATTGTATTCATTTCTGACACTATCTACCTAGAGGTAGCATCAGACCCCACAGGTTAAGGGCTCGGTCTCTTAAGATTGCCCCACTCCACTTCAGATGCCAACTGCAAGTTCAGGTTGTTTCCTGTGCTTCTAACCGATTGCCTATAAATAAGAGGTTCCCTTGACCCCCCTCTCACGTTCAATTTATTTGCTAGAGAAGCTAACAGAACTCAGGAAAAAAGTTACTTACGTTTACCAGTTTATTATATGATATGATAAAGGATACCGATGAACAGTCAGATAAAGAGGTATATAGGGTGAGGTCTGGGAGGTTCCCTAGCGCAGGAGCATGTCCCTGTGGAGTTGGGGTGCATCACCCTCCCAGTATGTGGAGGTGTTCACCAACCTGGAAGCTCTGAAACCCCATACTTCTGAGATTTTTATGGAGGCCTCATCACTGTAGGATCAATCACTAACTTCATTTCCATCCCCTCTCCCCTTTCTGAAGAGGTTGTGGGGGCAGCGTTGAAAATTCCAACCTTCTAATTATGGCTTTATCTTTCTGATGACCAGCATCCATCCAGGAGCATCCATCCACCCAGAGTCAGCTCATTAGAACAAAAGATGCTTCTAGTGCTCCTGTCACTTAGGAATTTACAAGGGTTTCAAGAGTCCCGTCTCAGGGACAGGGGTCAAAGACCAAATATTAGAGCAAGAGATGCTCCTAGTGCTGTTGTCACTTAGAAAATTACAAGGGTTTTTGTTTTGTTTTGTTTTGTTTTTAACATCTTTATTGGAGTATAATTGCTTTACAATGGTGTGTTAGTTTCTGCTGTATAACACAGTGAATCAGCTATACATATACATACATCCCCATATCCCTTCCCTCTTGCGACTCCCTCCCTCCTACCCTCCCTATCCCACCCCTCTAGGTGGTCACCAAGCACCGAGCTGATCTCCCTGTGTTATGAGGCTGCTTCCCACTAGCTATCTGTTTTACATTTGGTAGTGTATATAGGTCCATGCCACTCTCTCACTTCGTCTCAGCTTACCCTTCCCCCTCCCCGTGTCCTCAAGTCCATTCTCTACATCTGCGTCTTCATTCCTGTCCTGCCCCTAGGTTCTTCAGAACCATTTTTTTTTTTTTTTTTTTTTTAGATTCCATATATATGTGTTAGCATATGGTATTTGTTTTTCTCTTTCTGACTTACTTCACTCTGTATGACAGTCTCTAGGTCCATCCACCTCACTACTAATAACTCAATTATGTTTCTTTTTATGTCTGAGTCATATTCCATTGTATATATGTGCCACATCTTCTTTATCCATTCATCTGTCAGTGGACACTTAGGTTGTTTCCATGTCCTGACTATTGTAAATAGAGCTGCATTGAACATTGTGGTACATGACTCTTTTTGAATTATGGTTTTCTCAGGATATATGCCCAGTAGTGGGATTGCTGGGTCGTATGGTAGTTCTATTTTTAGTTTTTTAAGGAACCCCCATACTGTTCTCCATAGTGGCTATATCAATTTACATTCCCACCAACAGTGCAAGAGGGTTCCCTTTTCTCCACACCCTCTCCAGAATTTATTGTTTGTAGATTTTTTGATGATGGCCATTCTGACTGGTGTGAGGTGATACCTCATTGTAGTTTTGATTTGCATTTCTCTAATGATTAGTGATGAGCCTCCTTTCATGTGTTTGTTGGCAATGTGTATATCTTCTTTGCAGAAATGTCTATTTAGGTCTTCTGCCCATTTTTGGATTGGGTTGTTTGTTTTCTTGATATTGAGCTGCATGAGCTGCTTGTAAATTTTGGAGATTAATCCTTTGTCAGTTGCTTCATTTGCAAATATTTTCTCCCATTCTGAGGATTGTCTTTTCGTCTTGTTTATGATTTCCTTTGCCGTGCAAAAGCTTTGAAGTTTCATTAGGTCCCATTTGTTTATTTTTGTTTTTATTTCCATTTCTCTAGGAGGTGGGTCAAAAAGGATCTTGCTGTGATTTATGTCGTAGAGTGTTTTGCCTATGTTTTCCTCTAAGGGTTTTATAGTGTCTGGCCTTACATTTAGGTCTTTAATCCATTTTGAGTTTATTTTTGTGTATGGTGTTAGGGAGTGATCTAATTTCATTCTTTTACAGGTAGCTGTCCAGTTTTCCCAGCACCACTTATAGAAGAGGCTGTCTTTTCTCCATTGTATATTCTTGCCTCCTTTATCAAAGATAGGTTGACCATATGTGCGTTGGTTTATCTCTGGGCTTTCTATCCTGTTCCATTGATCTATATTTCTGTTTTTGTGCCAGTACCATACCATCTTGATTACTGTAGCTGTGTAGTATAGTCTAAAGTCTGGGAGCCTGATTCCTCCAGCTCTGTGTTTCTTTCTCAAGATTGCTTTAGCTATGCGGGGTCTTTTGTGTTTCCATACAAATTGTGAAATTTTTTGGTCTCGTTCTGTGAAAAATGCCATTGATAGTTTGATAAGGATTGCATTGAATCTGTAGATTGCTTTCGGTAGTATCGTCATTTTCACAATGTTGATTCTTCCAATCCAAGAACATGGTATGTCTCTCCATCTGTTTGTATCATCTTTAATTTCTTTCATCAGTGCCTTCTAGTTTTCTGTATACAGGTCTTTTGTCTCCTTAGGTAGGTTTATTCCTAGATATTTTATTCTTTTTGTTGCAGTGGTAAATGGGAGTGTTTCCTTAATTTCTCTTTCAGATTTTTCATCATTAGTGTATAGGAGTGCAAGAGATTTCTGTGCATTAGTTTTGTATCCTGCTACTTTACCAAATTCATTGATTAGCTCTAGTAGTTTTCTGGTAACATCTTTAGGATTCTCTATGTATAGTTTCATGTCATCTGCAAACAGTGACAGCTTTACTTCCTCTTTTCTGATTTGGATTCCTTTTATTTCCTTTTCTTCTCTGATTGCTGTGGCTAAAAATTCCAAAACTATGTTGAATAATAGTGGTGAGAGTGGACATCCTTGTCTTCTTCCTGATCTTAGAGGAAATGGTTTCAGTTTTTCACCATTGAGAACGATGTTGGCTGTGGGTTTGTCATATATTGTCTTTATTATGTTGAGGTAAGTTCTACAAGGGTTTTTGGAGCTTTGTGCCAGGAATTGGGGACAGATACCAATATATATATATTTCTTATTATTTCACAGGGGCTCTGCTCATTGTAGTCACATAGGAGCCCAGGCTAACAGTGCAGCCATCATCTCTCAAGCATTGCCAGTTGTTCTCCCCAAAGTAAGACAACCTCTGGATATTGTCTTACCAGCAATTAAAGGCTATGGCTCAGAAGTAACAAATGTTCGCAATTCTTGCTCATGAATCTTTGGCCATAGTCACATAGACAGCTGCAAGGGGCCAGATAGTGCAATCTTAGCATGTGCCTGGAGGGAGAGGAGAGCTGGATTATCAGTGAACAGTACTAATGACAATCACCTAAAGAACTCTAGGTAGCCAGTGAGAGTATTGCTACTGTTATCGAATTTGGATAGTTTCAAAGTCCAGTGGCCAATCAAACATGTGTCAGTGCACTAGGCAAATTAGGAAGGGCAGTTTCAGTACATAAAATTGACTGTTAAAATGGTCTAGGGACACATTTAGAGATGCTCAACATCATTAGCCATCATGATGGCTCTCTTAAACAATTTCCTCTGTTCTCTTAATACTTAACTTTGCCCAGGTGTTTATTTTCTTCTCCCTTTCTACTAATCACACTTCTTGAAAAGAAAGTTTTTTTTTCTAATTGTATAATACCTCAGTAAGAACTTTTTAGTTCCAAAGTAGGTATTGTCGTTTGAGCTTGAGAAGTCCCTATCTCCTTAAAGAAGCATGTAACAATGGGGAGCATGGCTTATAAAGCAGTGGAGAATGTTCCAAGAAATGTGTTTTATGGAACAAATGTTCTGAAAGATAATGGGAAAAGAATAACTATCCATGGTCAAAGGTAGTTTGAGAAATGCTAGACTAAACAAAGTGTAACAGAACTTCTCAGAGCCTTTAAGATGCCGATACACTTTGGGATTCCCCATGAGAGTAATATAATAGACAGCATTTCTTAAACTTATGTGACTTTGCCTTTTTTTTTTTTTTTTTAAACTAGATTAGCATCTTGAGAAACCAGGGTCAGGAGAACACACTGGTTTTGAGAAGTGTTTTGGGAGTCATTTATCAGAGCGTGGTGTCTGGCTGTCTCATGTCTCCTAGATTATAGAGGACACAGCTAGGAGAGACATGAGGCATCATTTGTTCTAAACTTCATGTTTAGAAATGGGTAAACTGAGTCTCAGAGAAATTAAATGACTTGTCTGTGCTCATTTAGCTAGTTTTTTCTTTCATTTTTGCCAGTTGCACGCACATGACAATGATACTAACACTTGTTGTACTAGTAATGTTCTGAGTACTTATGTATTCATCTGTACAAGCTGGCTAACTTGTGGCCACATCAGGATTTGAACTCAGACCTTCTGGCTCTGGAGCCTCTTCATGGTAGAGAAATCCTTAGGGCTAGCTGATTTCATCATTGTGAGGAAAAGTGATTTTCTATAAGGCCAGATGGCTCAAGGAAACTTACCAACTTCAGTTCCTTTTATAAGAAGAGGTCTTATTTCCTGGAGAGTGAGTCAGGAGCAGTTACTGATTTGAATATGCTCTTACATTAGGCCTAAACCAAGTATCTTTGTGAAAAGAAATTCAATAATCCAAAAGAAAATAATTGTGTTTCTTAGGGAATTTCTCCAATATCTTTATAACTATATTTGTTCTAAATTATAGATTGTAGCCCTATCTGCAATGCTTCATTAGATAGATGAAAACATAAGCTTCTTTCCATAATAATTCTTGTTTAGTATGATTTATAAAATTATTATTACTATGTTTAAATGGTAGTCTGGATGTTTCTGGCTTCTCTAACTGAGCACGGACTCCATTCCTATAGCCCTTAAGGGACTTTCAGTAATAAGGAAGAACTGATCTGATCTGATTTTTTTTTTTTTTCAGCATAACATTTCCCTTTTTAAAAGATCCCAAAGCACCTTATAAATGGGAGATGGTCTCACCTGTCGAGCACTAAATGTATTGACAGATATACTGTAAAATAGCTAAGGATTAGAAGAGATAAAGTTATCTAGTTTTACCTATAGAAGAATGTGTGAAATTGTCATTAGATGGTAGTTTGTTTCCATAAGTGGTTGACGGGAGACCTCTGTGAATCGTATAGTTAAGTTAGGCTTAGGGAATGTGTCAAAAGTGTGTTGTATGTTTGCTTACCTGCCAACTTGCTTGCCTGCTCGTCCCTGTTTTTTCCAAAAAGAAAAGAGCTTTATTTTTTTTCTGATTATAAAATAGTTTTTGCTTATTGTTAAGATATTCATACAACACTGAAAAGTATAAAGAAAAAGAGCAACAATCACCTAAATTCCCACTATTCAGAGGTAGCCACTCTTCCAGATAGTGCTAAACAGTTACATATATATACTGTTTTTAAAAAATGAGTTCAATATGCTATTGTATAGCTGGCATCTTTTACTGAATAATATATTGTGGACATCTTTTCATGTAAGCCAATGTAGCTCTACATCATCATATTTATTTGGCTGCATAATGTTACCTGTTGCTGTCTCCACCAGTTTTATCATGTACTGTACATTTGCTTTAATCACAAATATCTCTTTAGTTATTTTATACCTTTGGGGGGGGCTTAGTTTAAAATATGGCATTATCCTCAACTGGAAGTTGAATTCATTCATTCAGTAATTATTTTATTGAATGCTTACTATGTCTTAATCACTGTTTGAGGAACTTAGATTAGATCTGCTGCCTTGTGGAGTTTATAGTCCAGTGGAATTAGAAGTAACATTATAGAATAGGTTAAAATAGGTGAACAAAAACTTCTCTCTGCCTAGTTGCAAGAGGGAGACCAAAGAAGAAATCATCGTGGATATTTTACTAGAGAATGAGTTAAGGGCCAAAGGCCTCTTTGTCTAAGGAGATTTACAGATATATCATTTTTAGCTTCCCTATTTCATTTCTAGTTAACAGAGTCATGCTTTATTCTAAAATGCAGATGTTATTTGCAACTTTGCTTTAATATAGCACAATATTTCTACTTTACTTAAGAATTATAAAAATCTCAGAAATGTCAACTACTCCTTTTCTTGAAAATGTCAGTATTCTTGCTCGACGATATACAAAGCTATACTTTGGTGATCTTCATATTGTACCTAAATACTTAATTTCTTGGCTTTAAGATGAGGCCACTGAATCTTTTGTCTTACTTGCTTTTTCCCCATAATAATTCATCCATAAAGAGGTAAATTGATTTTTATGGTTATATTTGGTAAACACAAGATACACCACCTACATGTAATTACAAATCAGTTATAGTGGCAAATCTAGGATCCTGTGACATCCATTATTGAGATCTCATAATTTTCCTCAGTGAGCATTTCACAAAAATACCACTGTGAAAGAATTTGAAAGCAATCTCAAAAGTGTAGTTTAACAATCATGCAAATGATGAGTTGTCATCTTAGATTAATGTCTCTAGGACCTTTCACCCAAGAGGTGTCCTTGGTCCTACCTGAAGTAGTTTTGTTTTGTTTTGTTTTTTCACCGGTTATTTGAATTAAAAAAGTCGAAGACATGGGTAATATATTTTCAGCATATATGTTGCTGGAGGAAATAGCTGTTCAATAGTAAAACTAAGACTCTAAAAGCAAAACAAAATTTAATGGGTTATAATATTGGGCCCAAATCAGCTATAATAATGATAATGATTGCTAATATTTTATGTATGCTTCCTGTGTCCCTACACTGTGCCAGGTACTTTGTATGAATTTCCTTATTTAATTTTCATAAGAACTCCATGCGGTGTAGGTACTGTTATTATACCCATTTTACAAAGAAAACTAAAACTAGAGATGTTACATTGATTTTATTAAATTTCAAATCTAAGGTCATGCATTTACATTTAAAAAATAGATAGTGTTCAATTTCTGACCATGTGGTAGATTGAATGTGCAGAGAAACTTCATCTGGTATGGAATACTTAAAATGTTGGTTAGAAATAACTTCACTTACAAAGCATAACTGAACTGGTAGTACAGTAAGGAAATAGTGGCTAGAAAGAAGGACAAGGAGAATGATTCCATAGCTGCAAGAGCTGTTATGTGTTGGGGGTGCTAGGTGTCTGCCAATCTTGGTGACCTAGAGTGTAGGTTTTAAAGGGTCCTGTGCAGCTTAAGAGACAAAATTAGAGATCTTCCTATAAAGCCAGAACCCTTAAAAGGGGTGAACTTGCCCTTGGCCTTAGATAGGAGGGGCCTGAGAATTCCTAACCATAACCTACATTCAGTTGTTTTGGGGATGGAATTCACGTTGCCTGAAGGTCTCAAAAAAGTTCAAGCTGAAGATTTAGTTTGAAGTGAGTTACTACTGCTCCTAGGCATCTATAAAATGTATATCTTTTCTGGAAGAAAGCACTTTACATATAGGTGTCACAGAATTCACACAGATGAGTTTAGGGGGGACATGGGCTCACAATCTGAAAGGAAAAAAGAAAACAGAGGTACCTGAGTAAAAAAGCCACCATGATTATGAGTTAGCAGAAGCATGAAAATGCAGAATCAGGCTCATAAAGACTGAAAATATTAGTATGATCAGATACAGCAAATAAAATAGCTGTGTTTAAAGAAGTTAAATATTGAAAGAAAACAAGACACCATTAAAATTAACACAACGTGAAAAACAAAGAAAATTCTTAGATTAGACATGGCTTAAGGAGGGAATTAGTGAAATAAAAGATAGATATGAAGAAATTACCCAGAATGCAGCACAAAAAAGGAATAGAAAATATGAAACGGGTTAAGGGGATAGAGTAAGAGAGCCCCATAAACATTCAATCCATAGTTCCAGCAGTAAAGAATAGAAAGGTTGGAGAAGAAGCAATATTCAAAAAGATATTTAGCTAACAGAGTGTCAGAATTGATGAAATATGGATGTTCAGATTGAGGTAGCCCAGTGAATTCTAAGTGGGGTAAATGGAAAGAAATCCTCACTGACGTGTACCACAATAAAACAGAGCACCAAAGATTAAAAAAAAAAATCTTGAAATCAGTCAGAGAAAAAAGGAACAATGAGCAAACACAGCTAACTTCTTAACAGAAGCAATTGAAGCCAGAACACAATGAAATAACTTCAAAGTGCTGAGAGCAAATAGCTAGAATTGTCTAGCCATTGAAAATATCTCGAGCTTGGGCAAAATAAAGGTGTTTTCAGACATAAAATTGAAAGTCTTCACCACCAGTATAGTTCCACCAAAGGAATTGCTAAAGGATACATTTTAAGAAGAAGAAGAAAAAAAAAATCTCCAGAAGGAGTGTCTGAGAGGCAAGAATAGTGAGAAAGGAAAGCAGAAAATTTAGGGGTAATTATAACAAGTATTGACTGTACAAAATAATATGTAATTTGTGGGGATTTAAAAAATCAAGATAGTTTAAATTGGATGTAACTTGAGAGTCTATGATCAGAGTTAAAGCATTGTGAGGTCTGGACAAGGATAAAGATTTTGATTAGCAAGGAAATACACATTAAAACCACATCGAGATATTGTTTATACACCCAACCAGATTGGTGAAAATTAAAGTCTTAACATACCAAGTTTTGATGGAGATGTGGAGCAGCAAGAACTTTTATTCACTGGTGAGTATGTAAATTGGCATAATCAGCTTACAAAAATTTTGTCATTACTTAGTAAAATTGAAGTTGTATATATATACCCTACACAAGAGAGGAGAAAAATAGAAGTGGCACAAACAAAAATCATAAATGAGTTGGGAGACATAACTCCAAATATACCTTATAATACATGTAAAAGGACTTGAAAAGATTAAAGATTAAAAGATTATCAGAGAGTACTAAACAAACAAGAAAAACCTGACAACCTACTTATTTACAAGAGACACACCTAATACACAGGGACACAGAAAAGCTAAAGGACACAGAAGCTAAAGGATGGAAAAAGGTATATCTAACAACTATTAACAGAAGGAAATCTGGAATAGCTGTATGATAGTAGATAAAATACACTTGAAGATAAAGGGAAAAAACATTTCTAGAGGTAAAGAGGGTCACTGTATATTGATTATATGGTTCAATTTGCCAGGAAAATTTTAACAATTCTAAAATTATACACGCTTAATAACATAACTTCAAAATGTAAAGTAAAAATTGTCAGAACCTCAAGGAGAAATAAATTCACAATCATTTTAGGAGATTTTAACATATCCCTACTGGGTAATGACAGAACAGACGAAAGAATTCTGTAAATATATAGAAAAGTAATTAACAAACTTGGCTCAGTGGACATGTAGAGAAAATATCGCCAGCAACCTCAGAATATACATTCTTTTCAAGCATACATAGGAACTTTAAAAAAACTTAACCACGAATCAAGCTTCAACAAATAGAAAAGAATCAGAATCACAAGTACAATATTCTGTTATGACAAAACAAGTGGTTAGAAATCAACAAAAGATAACTAAAAAATGAAATAAAATAACTCATACAATATTTGGACATTTAAAAATATTTCTAAATTATTTCCAAGTCAAAGAAGAAATTGTAAAATGTTTTGAACTGATTTGAAATGATTAAAGTCCTACTTATGACAAAACTTGTGGAATATAACTAAAGTTTTATATTAAACCTTAATATGTTAAGCCTTAAATGGTTACATTATAAAATAAAAGAGGTCTAAAGTTAATTAGCTAAACTTCAATTTAAGAGCTTAAAAGAATACGTGGATAAACCCAAAGAAAACAGAAAAAAGGAATAATAAAAATTTGAAGAGGAGTTAATGAAATAGAAAACAAAGATATGATAGAAAGCATCAACAAAGTCAGAGTTTGTTCTTTGAAAATTAGTAAAATTGACAAACTTCTGGTAAAGATTGATCAAAAATAAGTAAACAAGTTTAAAAGAAGGAAGGAAGGAAAAGAGAGAAGAAGCACAAATAATACTGGATTTGAAAAAGAAGAAATAGCATGTGCAAAAGAGATTAAAAAGAAGATATTTTAAACATTTTGTCAATACATTTAACACATTAGGTGAAATGGAATATTCGTAGAAATATACAAATTACCAAACCTTACTAAAAATGTAGAAAATGTACATGGTTTTATAATCATTAAATAAATTAAACCAGTAGTTTAAATTTTGCCACAAAGAAAACAATAGGATCAGAGCGTTTTGTAACTGATTTCTAAACATTCAAGGAATAGATAATTTCAATCTTATACAAATTATACAGTGTTGCAAACAGAGTATACTCTTCAACTAATTATATAACCCTAATATAATTGTGATATTGAAACAGACTGGTACCAATACAAGAAAGGAAAATGACAGGCCAGTCTCATTCGTGAATATAGATGGAAAAATTCTCAACAAAGTGTTGCCAAACCGAGTCCAACAATATACAGACATATAATATATTAAGACCAGGTTCAGTTTATGTCATTAATGCAGGATTGGGTTATTGTTAGAAGCATCAGTAAGGACATAGAAGACATGAACAACACTATCAACCAACTTGACCTAGTTGACATTTCCCTCTAGCTGGTAACAGCAGAATATGTGTTCTTTTCAATTACACATGGAACATTCACCAAGATAGAATGCATAAAATGATCTTCAATTAATTTAAAATTCTGAGTGGTGGCAAGAATATGGAGCAACAGGAACTTTCAGGTATTGTTAGTGGGAGTATAAATTGGTACAACGTTGGAAAATAATTTGGCCATATCTAGTAAAGTTGAAGGTTGGCATGCACTAAACTAGCAGCTCTACTCTTAGGTACGTATCCTAGAGAAAAGCTTACACATCTGTACTAGAGACAGGTATTTGAATGTCCGTAACAGCTTTGTTTATAATGGAATAAGAGGGGGAAAGTAACTGCCCTAAAGTCTATCAGTTGCTTAACGAATACATAAGTTGTGATGCAGTCATGAAGTAATATCGATGTATGCTGATTTTAAAAAGTAACAGGAGACTTCTGCTTCTGGCTATGACTAACATCCATATGTATCTCTGTGTCCTATGCATTAGAGTTTCTGTGGGATACTTGCAACTCCTAGGTTCTAGTGTGTACACATTTTATAATAGATAATGCCAGATTGCCCTTCAGAAGAGTAACTAATTTGCGTTCTTCCCAGACTCCTCATTTTTCAATGCATATTTTTGTCTTATAATTGGGATCATTTATTTTTCAATATTGTGGGTTTTCCTCATTAGTACCACAATGTAAGCACTTTCCATGTTAGCAATTTTTTACTAAGTAATTTTACTGAGTGTATATCGTTGCTTTCTTAACCATTTCCATATTCTAAGATGTTTCGGTTATCTTTAGCTTTTTGGTATTATAAATGTTATACTGAAAATCTTTGCAAATAAGGATTTTTTTGAAAGCTTAATAGGGCTATCTAGATAGAGAAGGGAAGGGCATTCCACTTAAAATTTAAGAGCAGATGCAGAGATAGATTTGACAAAGTTTGTCATTTGGATAGCACTCAGTAAATGATTATTGAAATTAGTTCAGATCTGATGTAACCTCAATACATACACACACAAAGGAGACTTCAATAAATCTAAGTTCAAAGGAGACAGTGGTGTGATGTGTCCGTCAAAATTTAACAGTTCTGATTTTTGTTAATAGAACTGCAGGACCCACCCTACAGGAAGTAATTTTCCCATTCTGACCTAAATCCTTACTTACTGTTTTTATTTCTTGTCATTAAACTAAATATATTTTCCCAAACAAGAGCAAAAAAAGTAACAATCCTAATGTATTCTATGCTTGTCAAATATTTGGAAGTATTATTATTTGGAAGCACTCAGAACCCATGTTGCAAGAGGGATTTTGAAAACGGTACGCTCAGAGAAGACTTATGGGGAATTGTGTATGTTTTGTGTCTATCAAAGAAGACTTTGGTGTAGATGAGGTCAGTTCACAGTCTTTAACTATAGGAAAGTTGTTATACAGTGAAAAAGGGAGCCTTTTATGTTTACAATTAGTAGAATTAAACTTAGTGAGCTGTAGGAAACATTTTGGCTGCTATAAGGACTAACTAATACCACTGTGATGTGTGACGTATTTTGGGAGGTGTAGGGGGAACTCTTAGAGTCCAAGCTGAAGCTGAATAGAGCCACTTGGTAGAAATACCAAACGTCGAATATTTACTAGAGGGATTAGATTTAATGGCATTCCAACCCTGAATTTAGTATGTACATTTATATCTCAAGTTGAAGGCAGATCCTGATGGCCCTTCTTAAAAACGTTTCTTATATCCATCCCTTTCTTTCTGTTCTCAAGATTTTTGTCATTTTTTGCCTAGATTTTTCTGATACCCTCACAACCAGAACTCTTGGTTCTAATTCTTGGTTCAGTCTTCTTAACATTCTGCTGCTGAATTGCTTTTGTAATAGATCTTCGTGTGATACTGCATATGTCATGCTAATCACACCTTTAGTTATTGCCCATTGCCTAGGATAAAGTTCAAGCTTTTTGGCCTGGAATTCTTGGCTGTTTATAAGTTGGGCCTTCATTCTTTTATTCATTCAACCACCATTTATCGAACACTAACTATATACCAGGGAAAGTGTTAGGATGCTGGTGATAGATGAATAAGAAGATAAAGCATGATGCCCAATAAGAGTAAGTTCAAAAGAGCTGGGAAGACAGGCTTAGAACAAGTTTTTGTTTGTTCATTTGTTTGTGGCTTTTTTTGCATTTTATTTATCTTTTTATACAGCAGGTTCTTATTAGTTATCCATTTTATACATTAGCGTATATATGTCAATTCCAATCTCCCAATTCATCACACCACCACCACCCCAACCCCCAGGCCCCTTTCCCTCCTTGGTGTCCATACGTTTGTTCTCTACATCTGTGTCTCTATTTCTACCCTGCAAACCAGTTCATCTGTACCATTTTTCTAGGTTCCACATATATGCGTTAATATACGATATTTGTTTTTCTCTTTTGGACTTACTTCACTCTGTATGACAGTCTCTAGATCCATCCACGTCTCTACAAATAACCCAATTTCGTTCCTTTTTATGACTGAGTAATATTCCATTGTATATATGTAGCACATCTTCTTTATCCATTCATCAGTTGATGGGCACTTAGGTTGCTTCCATGACCTGGCTATTGTAAATAGTGCTGCAATGAACAATGGGGTGCATGTGTCTTTTTGAATTACGGTTTTCTCTGGGTATATGCCCAGTAGTGGGATTGCTGGGTCATATGTTAATTCTATTTTTAGTTTTTTAAGGAACCTCCATACTGTTCTCCATAGTGGCTGTATCAATTTACATTCCCACCAACAGTGCAGCAGGGTTCTCTTTTCTCCACACCCTCTCCAGCATTTGTTGTTTGTAGATTTTCTGATGATGCCCATTCTAACTGGTGTGAGATGATACCTCATTGTAGTTTTGATTTGCATTTCTCTAATAATTAGTGATGTTGAACATCTTTTCATGTGCCTCTTGGCCATCTGTATGTCTTCCTTGGTGAAATGTCTATTTAGGTCTTCTGCCTATTTTTTAATTGGATTGTTTGTTTTTTTAATATTGAGCTGCATGAGCTGTTTATATATTGTGGAGATTAATCCTTTGTCCGGTGATTTGTTTGCAAATATTTTCTCCCATTTTGAGGGTTGTCTTTTCATCTTGTTTGTAGTTTCCTTTGCTTTGCAAAAGCTTTTAAGTTTCATTAGGTCCCATTTGTTTATTTTTGTTTTTATTTCCATTACTCTAGGAGGTGGATCAAAAAAGATCTTACTGTGATTTATGTCAAAGAGTGTTCTTCCTATGTTTTCCTCTAAGAGTTTTATAGTGTCCAGTCTTACATTTAGGTCTCTAGTCCATTTTGAGTTTATCTTCGTGTATGGTGTTAGGGAGTGTTCTGATTTCATTCTTTTACATGTAGTTGTCCAGTTTTCCCAGCACCACTTATTGAAGAGACTGTCTTTTCTCCATTGTATATCCTTGCCTCCTTTGTCATTGATTAGTTGACCATAGGTATGTGGTTTATCTCTGGGCTTTCTATCCTGTTCCATTGATCTATCTTTCTGTTTTTGTGCCAGTACCATATTGTCTTGATTACTGTAGCTTTGTAGTATAGTCTGAAGTCAGGGAGTCTGATTCCTCCAGCTCCGTTTTTTTTTCCCCTCAAGACTGCTTTGGGTATTCGGGGTCTTTTGTGCCTCCATACAAATTTTAAGATTTTTTGTTCTAGTTCTGTAAAAAATGCCATTGGTAATTTGATAGGGATTGCATTGAATCTGTAGTTTGCTTTGGGTAGTATAGTTATTTTTGCAATATTAATTCTTCCAATCCAAGAACATGGTATATCTCTCCATCTGTTTGTATCATCTTTAATTTCTTTCATCAGTGTCTTATAGTTTTCTGCATAGAGGTCTTTTGTCTCCCTAGGTAGGTTTATTCCTAGGTATTTTATTCTTTTTGTTGCAATGGTAAATGGGAGTGTTTCCTTAATTTCTCTTTCAGATTTTTCGTCATTAGTGTATAGGAATGCAAGAGATTTCTGTGCATTAACTTTGTGTCCTGCAACTTTACCAGATTCATTGATTAGCTCTAGTAGTTTTCTGGTAACATCTTTAGGATTCTCTATGTATAGTATCATGTCATCTGCAAACAGTGACGGTTTTACTTCTTCTTTTCTGCTTTGTATTCCTTTTATTTCTTTTCTTCTCTGATTGTCGTGGCTAGGACTTCGAGAACTATGTTGAATAATAGTGGCGAGAGTGGACATCCTTGTCTTGTTCCTGATCTTAGAGGAAATGCTTTCAGTTTTTCACCATTGAGAATGATGTTTGCTGTGGGTTTGTTGTATATGGCCTTTATTATGTTGAGGTTGGTTCCCTCTATGCCCCCTGTCTGGAGACTTTTTATCATAAATGGGTGTTGAATTTTGTCAAAAGCTTTTTCTGCATCTATTGAGATGATCGTATGGTTTTTCTTCTTCAATTTGTTAATATGGTGTATCGCATTGATTGATTTGCGTATATTGAAGAATCCTTGCATCCCTGGGATAAATCCCACTTGATCGTGGTGTGTGATCCTTTTAATGTGTTGTTGGATTCTGTTTGCCAGTATTTTGTTGAGGATTTTTGTATCTATATTTTTCAGTGATATTGGTCTGTAATTTTCTTTTCTTGTAGTATCTGTCTGGTTTTGGTATCAGGGTGATGGTGGCGTCATAGAATGAGTTTGGGAGTGTTCCTTCCTCTGCAGTTTTTTGGAAGAGTTTGAGAAGGATGGGTGTTAGCTCTTCTCTAAATGTTTGATAGAATTTACCTGTGAAGCCATCTGGTCTTGGACTTCTGTTTGTTGGAAGATTTTTAATCACAGTTTCAATTTCCTTACTTATGATTGGTCTGTTCATATTTTCTATTTCTTCCTGGTTCAGTCTTGGAAGGTTATACCTTCCTAAGAATTTGTCCATTTCTTCCAGGTTGTCCATTTTATTGGCGTAGTGTTGCTTGTAGTAGTCTCTTAGGATGCTTTGTATTTCTGTGGTGTCTGTTGTAACTTCTCCTTTTTCATTTTTAATTTTATTGATTTGAGTCCTCTCCCTCTTTTACTTGATGGGTCTGGCTAATGGTTTATCAATTTTGTTTATCTTCTCAGAGAACCAGCTTTTAGTTTTATTGATCTTTGCTATTGTTTTCTTTGTTTCTATTTCAGTTATTTCTGCTCTGATCTTTATGAATTCTTTCCTTCTACTAACTTTGAGTTTTGTTTGTTCTTCTTTCTCTAGTTCTTTTAGGTGTAAGGTTAGATTGTTTATTTGAGATTTTTCTTGTTTCTTGAGGTAGGCTTGTATTGCTATAAACTTCCCTCTTAGAACCGCTTTTGCTGCATCCCATAGGTTTTGGATTGTCGTGTTTTCATTAAAATTTGTCTCTAGGTATTTTTTGATTTCCTCTTTGATTTCGTCAATGATCTCTTGGTTCTTTAGTAACGTATTGTTTAGCCTCCATGTGTTTGTGTTTTTTATGTTTTTTTCCCTGTAATTGATTTCTAGTCTCATAGTGTTGCGGTCAGAAAAGGTGCTTGATACGATTTCAGTTTTCTTAAATTTACTGAGGCTTGATTTGTGACCCAAGATGTGATCTATCCTGGAGAATGTTCTGTGGGCACTTGAGAAGAAAGTGTAATCTTCTGTTTTTGGATGGACTGTCCTATAAATATCATTTAAACCTATCTGGTCTATTGTGTCATTTAAAGCTTGTGTTTCCTTATTAATTTTCTGTTTGGATGATCTGTCCATTGGTGTAAGTGAGGTGTTAAAGTCCCCCAGTATTATTGTGCTACAGTCGATTTCCTCTTTTATAGCTGTTAGCAGTTGCCTTATATATTGAGGTGCTCCTATGTTGGGTGCATATATAGTTACAATTGTTATATCTTCCTCTTGGATTGATCCCCTTGATCATTACCTTTTGTCATTCCTTATCTCTTGTAACATTCTTTATTTTAAAGTCTGTTTTATCTGATATGAGTATTGCTACTCCAGCTTTCTTTTGATTTCCATTTGCATGGAATATCTTTTTCCATCCCCTCACTTTCAGTCTGTATGTGTCCCTAGGTCTGAAGTGGATCTTTTGTAGACACATATATATGGGTCTTGTTTTTGTACCCATTCAGCAAGCCTGTGTCTTTGGTTGGAGCATTTAATCCATTCACATTTAAGGTAATTATCGATATGTATGTTCCTAATACCATTTTCTTAATTGTTTTGGGTTTGTTTTTGTAGGTCCTTTTCTTCTCTTGTGTTTCCCACTTAGAGAAGTTCCTTTAGCATTTGTTGTAGAGCTGGTTTGGTGGTGCTGAATTGTCTTAGCTTTTGCTTTTCTGTAAAGCTTTTGATTTCTCCATCGAATCTGAATGAGATTCTTGCTGGGTAGAGTATTCTTGGTTGTAGGTTCTTCCCTTTCATCACTTTAAATATATCATGCCACTCTCTTCCGGCTTACGGGAGTTCCCTCGTATGTTATTTGTCGTTTTTCCGTTGTTGCTTTCAGTAATTTTTCTTTGTCTTTAATTTTTGTCAATTTGATTACTATGTGTCTTGGCATGTTTCTCCTTGGGTTTATCCTGCCTGGGACTGCAGTCAAATCCTGCTAGCTTTCAAAGTCTGATTCTCTAGGAATTCCTCCTCACGTTGCCAGACCACCACGTTGGGAAGCCTGACATGGGCTTCACTCCAGTGGGTGGACTTCTGTGGTATATGTGTTCTCCAGTTTGTGAGTCACCCACCCAGCAGTTATGGGATTTGATTTGATTGTGATTGCAGCCCTCCTACTGTCTCACTGTGGCTTCTCCTTTGTCTTTGGATGTGGGGTATCTTTTCTGGTTAGTTTCAGTGTCTTCCTATTGATGATTGTTCAACAGTTAGTTGTGATTCCAGTGCTCTCACAAGAGGGAGTGAGCGCACGTCCTTCTACTCCGCCATCTTGAACCCTGTTCATTTGTTTTAAAGGAAAAATATAGGATTTTATAGAAAAGCATATTTAGAAGACCCCAACCCGGTTTAGAGACTCAGAGAAGGCTTAGTTTCTACTACTCCCTAACAAGAACTTTCTGTCCTAGTTAGACTGGTCTGTTTTCTTTCTTCAGGAACACTTGATTAATTTCTGCCTCATGGTTAATTTTTTTTTTTTTTTTAACTACAAAAACGTTCTCATAGTATTTTTTGTACTGTACTTCAAGGTAGGTCATGTTTCAAAGCTTCCCTTATCCGGATGCTATTTACCTCCTTTAGGATACCTGATACCTCCCTTATCTGAATCAAAAAACTTATTTTTTGTATCACGCACTTGCCTTTTATTTATGTGTCACTTATTGTAACTACATTATATGTAAATTTGGTAGTGTTATTTTACTGTTTATGTGTGCATGTCTGTCTTTCTAGTGAGATTATAAACAGCTTGAGGATATGTCATGTCATACATATTTCTCTGTCCCCCAGAGACTCGTACAGAGGTCCCAGGTGATTGGCATGTAGAAGGATTTTAATAAAGATTTGTTGAATGAATGCAGATTGACTTTATAAGCTAAATAATCAGGGTGTTGTCATAATCAAACTTTCTACATTTGACCATGAAAAATCCTTTTTTCATCATAATGTAAGCTTTCTCTGATTCCCACCCCATCTCCCGCCCTTTTGGGTAAATATATTTGGTGTTTCAATTTCAGCTAGATATGACTTTCCAGCAGTTCTTCTAGGACTTGCAGAATTGTAAATCATTGTATAAGTGCAGCCCATAAAATCTCTCCTTTTCTCATTCTCTTTACTAAAGTTTTCTATCTTCTATATCTCCCCCACTTTAAAAGTGGAATCTTCTTTTATTCCCATCTTTCACTTTTACATTACATGCTCCATAACATTTGCAATATCTGGAGTTGTCTTAACATTTCTGCCACACAGTCCTAGTTGTGGCCTTTGCTACATTACATTTGGTCTTTTGTATCATCGAGAATAACAACTATTGAACACCTATTATGTGCAGGGATTGGCACTGGGCACTGGGGCAGTTTGCTGTCTTGTCAGATTCATCCTCAATTTGACTATCCATGAAAATTGCTCTTCATTGTTTGCCTTCTTCCCATCCCCACCAATACTTTGGTTAATAAATTGTCTTGTTTAGAGTTCGTCATCATACACAATTGCAGCTGACTAGTTAGCAGCTTTAGATTCCATTCAGTGGCGATGGTTGTTTCTTGGTAGTGGAATGAGAGAGAAACACAACGGAAAGTGGACAACCGTACTAACTCCTTACTGATTTTGCCACCATTATGGCAGATTGTTTGTGATTTGTGGAAATGGACTCTCTTTTATCAATGGTTGACTATCAGTTCTTTTTTCTGGATGGAAGTCATTAGTTAACGCAGCTCAAGGATTTGTCTGAGAAGAGCAGCACATCAGTTAGAATGCTAATTCACTCAACTGGCAGCAAGCACAGTGAAATGACAGCTTGGAGGGGGGTAAGAGGAGTGTCTGAAAATGGCAGCAGATTGGTATTTCGAAAGGGGAAGGAAATTTCATAATGATGAATAAGAAAGATGACATTTGGTGCTCACATTTAGCTTGCATTGGATGTCCATATAAGGGTCAGTATGCATAACCTCTCTTGATTAGGCCTCCGGCTGCCCAGCAGCTGACTGGGTGTATACCCTTCAGACTGTAACCAAAAGAAAGGCCTAGATAATTAGGCCAAGTTGAACTGCAGGAGGTAGCCAGCTTCTCTGCTGCCTTTTGTATATTCATGACCCAGCTTGATTGATGGAAGGACAGTGTTTGGTGACATTGTCATTTGCAAGTTGAAAGGTAGACTACAGGCTGGAGCCAAGATCAGATGTGCTTTAAAGAGTCCTACAATAAACTCATTTGGATTCTCATGATGTTCACTTATGCATTTCTTTGTTTCTTACTGTTTCTCATAGACATCTGTTAATTTGTAGAAATTAGCTTGGTTGTTTTCAGTTAAAACCTCACACTAAGTTATAGGATAGTTTTGTTTAAAGAGTTGTACAAAGTTGCTAGTGATATAATGTGTGATGTGGGTCTTAGATGTTTGCATGTGATATTTTCACTCATTTCTTATGTAGGAATTTAAAATATATTTCTTGAACTGATGTACATCACCAGAAGGAAGCAACTTTTTTTTTCCAAGAAAAAAGTTAAATGAATTTTCTCACATTTCACATATTTGAAAAATCTTAAGCACTGTTGTCAAAAGGTTTTCCCAAGAATATTGTTTTTGTAAAGGTATTCTGTTCTTCATCAGAAGGTATGTGAATATCTAAGGTTCACTTTCAATATTATGATTCATGCAAAAGGTCTTTTATTCATTCCCATGTCTTTTCTGTTTACTCAAAGAGTTGATTAATTTCAGACTTGTGGCAAATGAGTTGAAAATACTAAACAAAGTTAAAATCCTAAAACAGAAACAAGAGTTTCACCTAAGGAACATCTTCAAAATGTTGAACCTAAGTTATCATAAATTATTAGAAGAATGAATACCATATTCTGTTGATTGAAAAAGATAAGAAAAGAAAGGGAAGCAAGGATGCTTGTGAAGGATTTTTGATGTACCTGTTTCACATATATTAAGCTACTACTTAAATCTATCTTTTAAGAAACACCACACAGATGTGAACACTAGTTATTCTAATTAATTTTATTTTTCAATACTTTCATTATTACACTGCTGCTTTTGGAAGATAGAGTTGTTCTGTCATTGCTAAATGATCATCAGCCTGAAAATGATTTGAATACTTTCTCTGAGAAGTCCTTACATGTATATTTTGGATGTGTTACCTAACTTCTGTTAGTTACCATAACTTCAGATAACATAGAGGTTCTCTGTAAGCTGTAAAGTGCTGTATAAATGTAAGTAGTAGTAGTAGCTGTTGTTGTTGTTGTCATTATCATTATTAACAACAAATCCCAGGTAGTTGTAACAGATATAATGGTTGTAACAGATGAAGTGGTCCTCCCATTACATTTTTGTCAACTAAATGTGACTGATCAGGTATGAAACTTTTTGTGAAAGCAAAACAGCAAAGAAAGACTTTACCAGCTCTTTCAGTTATTTTCCATATTAATTATCTGACTTTGCTCCTCCCTACCAAATGCTAGAAAAGACAGTGTCTCCACCTGACAGTACTGCTTTTGTAAAGAAGGTTCTGGAGGGTGTTGAAAACACATTCTGATCACTACAGAAATCATGCATACTCCTTTTAAAGTCATTTTAGGCTTAACTGACATTTGACATAAGCATCTGAAATGTAGTATCTGTCTGTATAGTATTCAGAAACTCTTGGCTGTAACTGGTGGTAATTATTTCTAAATCAAACAGTTATCGTTTAGCAGAAAAAGTAGTAATATATCCAGAATGTTAGTGAAAATGTCACTTTTCTCACTTGAATCATATCTCAGGATTTTCAAATGCTGGATTTTCTTTTGGACTTTTCTTATTAGAAATTAAAAGCAAGGTGTATGTTTTTGTGAAATAAGATAGAAATAAAAAAAACTTACTGAATAGAAACAGTTCAGAAATTTTCAAAGAGAGCTGTGCCTTCTTGAACCAAATTTAAACGTATTGTATATTTTTCTGCTACAGAGCAATATTCTTAATGTGTTAGTTACTGTTCTCGTTAAGTCTTTTCAAAAACTTAAAGGTATCACTTTGTCAGGATATTCTGGGTCTTTCCAGTGATAAAATAAACTTGACACTTGTTCTATGAAGGCATCTTCTCCCTGCTTATCAGCTCTTCAATTTATGGCTGTGTTTTGAAATTTGTGCCTGTGACTCCCATCTTTGTATTTACTCCAATTAACACATAAACCCTAATTAGCCAGATCAAGGGACTTGGGAGTCCATAAATGGAAAGTGACATGGCAGAGCTTGGCAGCTGGCATCAAGGCAAGGTGACAAAAACAGGGAAGTATCAATTAGATGACAATGATGGTAAAGCTATGTGTTGGGATGGTAGATTTTAACAGCTCTTTGTGTCACTGACTGCTGACTCTAGGACAAGGGTATAGGAATCAGTTAGGAAAATGACAGCTAAGTTAAATTATTGAACTTTAGGTAAATTTAAAACACAATGATAATAAAACCTGAACAGCATTTAAATTCAATTTTGTATCATTACCACTGGCAGTAAATTACACATTTCTACCAAAATCAATTTTTGTGAATTTCCCTGTAGAATGATTTAGTTTCCAAATTTTCAAATTATGTTTAGTGTAGAGCAGTTCTTATTTGAGTAGTAATGCAAGAGTCCAGAATTATAAATTCTTAGGAGCCTAAATCTCCTAACCAAAAATTTTTGAGGGGACAGGTGGTCCAAATGGGTGGATTTGGGAGTGGAGTATCCATGATCACCATTAAATATTAACTAAGTTCCAGACTGCAGTTTTGGATTACATATATAATTCAACAGGGATAAAAGTTAGGACTTTGTAAACATTATTCCAGTTTTAGAAATCTAATATTACAGAAAAAGACTTGTGTCTTAGTTGAGGAGTGTTATCAGGCTTTGTGCATCTCTCATTAGTTTTGAGAGTAACAGAAGTTAAATATACAAGAACTGGGCTGCTTTATTTAGTTTTGTGGTTTCAGGCATCTGGTTTCTAATATTGGTCCACTCTTCAAGTGGGTGGCTGGGTATTTGTAAAGAAGGTTCTGGAGGGTATTGGTAACACACTCTGTGATCACTACAGAAATCATGCATACCCTTTAAATCTGTTAGAACCAAAGGATGATGGGGTTTATTTTCTTCTCTTAAGAATTGGTCAAAATTGTGATTTGAATATATGTCACCAATTAGATATTAGAAAGTGGAGTGTATATATGTAGTTTTTTTCATTTTGGATAGCCAGTGTCTCTGTAAGCTTTCTTGGTACTTTGCTTGAATGTAGATATGATCTGTAGTTATTTATTTAAGTAGTTGATTTTAAACTTAGACTTTTAAAACTGTGAAATTATTTTAGTTACCACATACCCCTGTTACAAGTACTGCAGAAAATGGGGGAAAGAGCTCTTATTTGAAAAGTCGCTGTTCTAGAGGACTATTTGAGACATTAGAAATCTGCCAGAAGGTCCATTAACATAAATGTTTAACTCAGACACACAAACATGTACCGAAATGAAAATGTTTCACGCATTAATTTGCTGCAGAAGGAACTAACATAACAATTAGAACAACATTCTGCCTACTTAGACTTAAATTTCCTAGGGCAGTTATAATACATAGCGTTGATATAGTTTAAGTTTTTTTTTTTAACACATACAGTAGTTTATTCTGTTGTTAAAATGATTTCTTCTGTTTTAAAGCATTCAAACACAGTATACCCTAGATAACTGGAAAGAAGTATTAGGAGTATAATTTCTAGACTAAGATTTGGAATTTTCCTCATCAGATCAGGGTCTATTAGAAATACTTGGAAAAAAACAATTTCTTTTTCTAGCTTTGCAAAGGAATGATGTTTATATTTTGTAATCGTGAAAATACCAGGTGCTGTCATGAAAAACAGGGAACCCAACTAATACAAGAGCAATCTACATGAGGCTATTTTGTTTGCTTGCCATTTTCAATCATTTTTGTCTGTGGTACTTTTGTGGCAGAGCTGGTAACCTGCCTTATATGGAACACCCTAGCAGTGACTAAATTTGTGCTATATATAGCTTTTTTACACCAATGAAAGAAATTGTGACTTTTGAAATGGCTTCTGTTCCAATTGTGTAGCCAATTCATTGACTTTTTAGCACGCTGATCCCAGTTGCATGGTCATATGTTGTAAACCACATGGAACTATTTCAAACTGTGATGGGGGAAAGTAGCAACTGCAAACATTCCTCCTTGAAGCAAGTGGTTGTCCTAAACTGAGCACTGTAGAATAAAAATGGAAACATAAAAATAGCAGTTGGAAAGATAAAACAGCATTTATAGTACTAATAAAACCGTTGTGGCTTCCACAGGAAAACATGCTTTGTAACCTAATGCTTACCTGAAAGGACTGTCGAGTTTCTGAGAGTTATAGCTGTTTTTGTAAGAGAAGCACAGAGATTTGCTTGAGGGCTGAGTGATAGATTCGCCTGCCTGAAGCATCCCAGTGTGTTTATACATGGCTTGTATGGCAGCTTTCATAAGACATTTACCCCATGATTTGCGATGAGCTTATGTGTGAATAATTAATGGCAATTAATCCTTAATTACAGTAATTAGGCAAGTCACAGGAAATTAAGCTGCAGCTGGAGAAGACCATGCCTGGGAAGAGAGGATTGGGGGCTGCGTGAATGTGCCATTTACTGACAGCATTACTAGGATGCGCAGCATTCAGCAGCTTTGGCATTTCTATTGGCAGCCTTGGGTAGGACAAGAGTGCTCTGCATTAGAAGCAATCTATAGTTGTCTACAAGAGTTTTAAGTTCAAGTGCCAAAATGTTGTGTTGCATATGGTGATTATCTAAGTTTATTGGTTGCTATAACTCAAATGAGTATAATTGTTTTTGGCTTGATAACAGTGACATTAGAAACAGGAGCTTTTATGCATTCATAGGTTCTATTGGCTTGAAACATGATGCAACTTTTAGAAACAATTCATCCAGGTCTGCAATTATGAAATAGATAATGTAATTGTCTAGAAATTAACTGAGAAAATTTCAATCAGGAACAACAGCAGAACATACAGTATCTTGGTTGAGAAGTTAATTACTTTATTACTAGTTGCTTTGCCCAGTTAAGCATTGTAGTACACAGTGTGCAGTAAATATCCATTGAATACATACTCCAAATGTTAAAAAAGCTGAGATTATAAAAATTTTAAATTATTCACATTAAATGTTAACAAAGTTAATGCTTAAGAATCTACAAGGGGTATCTTAAAAACAAGCAAAGCAACCGTTCGATAGAGAGCAGCACTGCCCTACAAATCCTTGGTGAGAGCTGTTCATGGTTCCCCATTTTGGAAAATATGACTTCTTCCATTATCTATGTGGAATTTTAAAATCACATGGCCATTATATATCTAAATTAAAAAGCACGTAGAGAAGTTAAATTCCAATATATTTTTCACAATTAAATACAGATTTGAGCATGAGAAAAGCATCTTCATCTGCCCAGTGAATGCTAATGCTTATCATTCATTTTTCTCTGTGAACTTCAGGGCACAATAGAAGTTTGGCCCACATAGTCAGCTTAGGTCTGATATTAAACTTATCTAAACTGTTCATTTGTTACAGTCATTTGTACAGCTTAATATACAGCTTGTCCAGTCATTTATACATTTATACAGCTACTTTAATATCTGGGTACTTCTTGATGCCAACATCCTATTGGGAAAAGGATGCACTTGTCAGATAGTCTAAAGTAGATAAAAATACATACATGGTATTTTTTAAAAACAGTCTGTATAATTTAGTTGGAAACATTTGTAAAGGCTTCTCCGTCTTTTATACTAACAGAGAAACTTAGGGTTTTTTCCCTATATAATTTGTGAACAGAAATATTTGGTACAATAGGCTGTTTTGGTTATTAAATGTTAAATATGCAAAGCTTCATCTTTCAAGAATTCCTTTTCTAAGACCAAACTGACGGAGAGTGAAGTTATGTGAACATATATAGATTATTGCCTTCTGTACTTCTGGTTCACTTCAAAGAGAAAGTAAGTCACAATATCCTAATAATGGTCTTGATTTTACAAATGATTTTTCCCCTTGAAATAAGCAACACATTCATTTTAATATGTAGAATCGGTTTGCTAGCAGGGCGACAGTTTAAAAAGGCTTCCAACTGTGACACAAGTGCAACCATATTGCTTCGTATTACTCGCTAAGGTAGTTGTTTAGAAGAGAGAATGTTCTCCCTGGAAATGTTTAAAGTGCTGTAATTTTATTTAGGATAATGAGGATTTATAACCATTTTGCCATATGAAAACCTGCCTTTAGACAGAGTGAAATGGGTTGTTTTGGTTTTTGAATGTTCTTAACTCTAGGGTGTGTGTGTGGGTGTGTGGGTGTGTGGGTGTGTGTGTCTTACAGCAGTAAGGAAGTGTTTACATTGGGGATTATGCTGGTTTATTCTATATGTTAGCCTGTGTTACATATTAAAATACTAAGTGATACTATTTAAGTTTGGCCCATATAAATGTTTACATTTCTTTGTGCATGGGATTTCTCCCTATTGAAACATAAGAATAAATAAAAAGTCTTTGATTTTGTTTCTACAAATAATTTTAACAGTGACTGCTAGGTATCCCTAGGACCCTGAGTCTTTACAACTTTGCCCATGTAAGTTGTATTAGAGGAAGTTGTTCTGAGTGATGGTCAGGTAGATAGTGCACAGGGAGATAGCCTTGATAGTGCAAAGAGGGTCTGTGTTTTTAACGGTAAGCATGACATTTATGTAGTGTGTGTTAACATTAAAAATTAACCTAGTAAATATAAATTTGACTTATATTACTAATACTATATTCTATAGCACTGTCTCAAAACCCACTGTGGAATAGTTTATTTAGGCCTCTGCCTCTGATATGGGAGGGGGAAGAAAGGAACAGAACAGTTAGCGATTTTTATCAGGTTTTTATCTCTTCACTGAAAATCTTAGCTCTCAAAACATTTCTAATTTCCCTCATTTGAAGGTTCAAACAGTTTCAAATTACTGCCCATGGATTGTTCTTGACATCCCGAATGGTAAATTTGAGCTGTGGAAATGCTGGAATGTATTTTTGTGCTTTTCCTGAACAAGGGAATTCAACGGGTAAATTACAGTCATTTACTGGGAGTGTAATTTACTGAGAGCCTTTAGGCAAATGCAGGAGAAAGGACAGCAGCAGAATGGAAAAAACAGCATAAAAACTGTTTTGTGTATTTTTTCCCTTTTCTCATTAAGCATTTATTCACATAAGAGTTTTATGAATTAATGGATAGCCCTACAATTAAGACAGATAACCTTTATTCATTTTCACCACTGATAGATCAAGTATTTGAAACAGTGATTGCCATGTGAAGATTACAACCTGACCACATTTCTGAAATTATACTAGTTTATTTTGCATTTAAATCCATGTTTGTTTTATTGAGAATTAAAAAGGGGTCTGTTGCTCTGTCTTCAGAATGATTACATATTTCACTAATTCAGATTTCCACCATACCAGCAGTTCAAACAATAAAAGTTTTAAATTTTCTTAGCGGACAAATTAGTGAAAAGACTTTTCATACTTTGGTCTTGAAAAGTACTATTCTACTATGGTCACATACCACAGATAAATCTTATTTTAAAAAGAAAAAGACCTAGACCATTTTGGTTGTATGCATAGTTTTAAGCCAACACAAGATAACACAATCGTTTTATTAAAGGTTAAAGAGAAATTTTATGAAATTGTCAACTAATTCTTTGTCATATAAATATATAAACATTTGTGGTAATTCTTATAAACAGTTCTGACCAATTCCTTTCATGAAAAGCAGTGTGCTCTGTAGTAATTGCTAAGCAAACAGAAAGCTGTGTTGCAAAGTGGTTTTGTATAGCATATTGTAATTTGACACTTAAGTTGTGCCCTGCATTACCCTGTGTCATAATTGATGGCTAAAGAAAAGCACATGCTATGCTAATCATTTGTTAGAATAGCTTGTTAAATTGTGGTTGCCAATTTAAATAAACTACGGAATACTTGTCTGTATTTTAAGGTTTTGTAGCCTACAGTTTTAAACAGTCATTTTGAGGCTGTTTTTTAACTTTCTGTGGCATATGCACAGTTCTGCCTTTGCACACAAGGTCAGCATGTTTGCCAATTTAATAGTATATTATCAAGAACAAAATCAATGAGCTGAAGGTTTCACATAGTATCTCAAGGGACTTCTGTTTATATTTCACTGTACTGATCCTAAATTTTGTGTCCTTTTAAAAACATCAGGATTGATATTTTAATACATGATGTTTTAAGTTCTTAAAAGTAAAAGGTTCCAGAATTAGAAGGCTAATTTAGTTATTAGTAGAAAGTAAGGGTGAACTTATATTTATCAAGCACAGTGACTGGACATAAAGCAGCTTATGTTAATATAGAAGTTATTAACTACAGAATGCCAGTAAGAATTTTAGCACAGTAAAATGAGATTCAGGAGATAAGGTTACTGTGTATGATCAATTTGTGAGTTCTCATTTTTTTAATGTAGGAACTTAAACTTGTTTTGAGTCAGTTATATCAGATAAAGAGAGGAACCCAAACTTGGCTAATGTTGATTTACAATTGAGAGTAATAGACGTCTATCACCTCTGGTAAAAGAACTGAAGCATATGAAGGAATATGTGCATTTAGACATAAAAGAAATGTTACTTCTGTGGAGAAAAATGATTTAATGTGCAGAGAAGGGTTACTCATTTTTAAGAGATTAAAAATGACTTGAATATAATACCTTTAATTTGTAATAATGGTCTGACGGCTGCTTCCTGTCTAATGTAAACCTTTTGATCGGCATGTCCATTTTGATCTCTTCTGTCGTGTAGTGTATTGAATGGATAAAGGTATTATTTTCAGTTATTGTACATATCCTTAATTAAGCCAGTAAAGACATGCAGGCGGATTTAGTTCTCAACCACTTAATAGACAAATATGTATAAGGTTATTCTGTGGCCTACAGTTGACCCCTTTGTGTGGAGGAATTCCCTGAAAACATTCAGGATTAAGTCACTCTGTTATATGAGAGGAGAGGTGGCACACATGCCTTACAGAAACAGATACTCTCACTTGATGGCATTATTTGGGAAGCCTAAGATTTGATAGTCCAATTTTGTTGTTGTTCCTTAACAACACCAAACACAGATGCAAGTTGAAATTTACAATATCCTCATTCTTACTGGATTTTTGGGGTCGGTTTTCTAGTGTATTTTATTTCCAATCCTAAATTGTGTAGAAATTAAATATTAGGAAAGTTTTGGATTTGATTGCTTACTATTATAAAAACACATAGAGCCTTAATGCAACTAATAATTTGTTCATAAATTTATAATGCTCTGGTTCTTTAAGTCTAACTGAATTTAAGTAACTAAATGTGTACATTTGAGATGTAAATTCTTAATTTTTAAAATAATATTTTTAGTAGGCTAGTATACTGGTCTAGAAGGTATAGCAGGATTTCCTGCTAATTTAGGTCAGGCAACGTAAGACTTGCAAAGTCACATTCTCTCCTCTTTTGGAAAAGAGAATATATCCAACATGGAATATTCTGGATAATTATGAATATAAGTAAAAAATACTTTAAAAGATATGTTTTGGTGTAAAATGTGCTTTGCAAGTTTACTCATTTTTTTGACTTTTAAGTTTTGTTTCTCATGGCAGGTTATGGAAAGAAAAACAGTCAATGACCACAGAGTACAGTAAAATGTCCTTAACACAGTTTGACTGGAGGTAGAGTAGCAGTAATATAAATCAGGCACCTTATTGAAGGGCTCTTGAGCATCCCCAGAGATATCAGCCTTATTTTCAGTTAAGTCGTGGGGTCGTCGGAATAGCTCACTGACCCGTGGAGAGGTGTCTCTTGGTCCAGGTCTCTTCCTCCCTGGTTGTGGGGTGTCGAAGGGAGTCTGCACACTCGTGGAGTAGTGCGCGTTTACACACGCACGGCCCAAGCCAAGGCTCGCTTGGCTGCTTACACGCAGCAGCCTCACTCTTTTCAAGTCCCGAGTTTTGAATAAATTGGTGTTAGGAACCTAGTTCCTAAAGAATCTAGAGAGATAAATAATGGATGTGTGGCAGCTCAGTTTAAGCCCGAATTTTCTTTCCTTAGTAGTTTTTGTTCTCAATCACCTTGATGAAACAATCTTGAAGCCGCTTCACTTTCAGTGGCATTTGGAATGAGTCCCTGACAGGCTGATTTTCCACCCCTGTTGTGATGCTGCTTTCTCTAGTTAATATTCCTGTGTAAGTGTCGCACAAAAGTAAACCCAAAGAGCCCGCCATGACATAGAGGCTGCTCCATTTACATTGATTATGCAGTCAGGGCGGTGAGAATTCGCTGTCAGCCGGAGGGGCGGGGGCACGCCCCTGCGGGGAGCAGGGAGACGGCTGGGCCGCGGGGCCTTCCGGCGCGGCCGCAGGAGGGGGAGCCGGGATCGCTCCGGCCGGCGGGCCGCTGCTCGGCGTTCGGAGAACAATGGGCGCGTCCCGGGAGCCGCGGGGTAGAGCGGCGCGGCCGCTCGGAGCTGCCCCCTGCCCACGGCGGTCCCGGCTGCGCCCCACCGAGGTGGCCGCCCGGGCGGGCTGCAGCCTAGGAGGCCAGGGCGTCTTCCCCGGCTGCCCGCAGCCGGCCTTGTGCCTTGGGGTCAGCAGCCCGGGACTCAGCCCTGCTCCCGAGCTCGAGAGTCAGTGCCTTTCAAATCCAAACCTGAAACTTGGTTTGAGGCCTGGAGACCGTAGTGACTGATTTCCTTGATTGCAAGTATCTGGGCTGCTGCCTACTCAGGTATCTCAGAGGAGGACGGCAGAATCACCATATGAACATCTTTCACTGATAGGAAAAAATTTCGAACCAGCTGCAAAACAAGGACACCCTGGGAAAATGGTGGATAAGAAAAAAATTAACTCTCTAACGCCTCACCATAAATATGAAACATCATTCGGGAGGTTTCCCGCCGTAATTGGCTCTGAAACATCCTAACTTAATGGCTGTTTTTCAATGGGAGACTGAATTCCGTAGGGAATTCCATAGGGAATTTAATTGTACAAACATTTGTTGAGTACCTACTATGTCCTAGGTGATGGGAAATTATTACCTCATTACTGCTGTATGGAAACAATTTCAGAACTTTTAGATTATTGCCCTTTCCAGGGTTTAAATATGGATACCCTAGAAAAATTGCTCTTCTTGTCACCACTCTCTGCCCCTTCCCCCCACCCCCGCATCCATTTCCCTAGTGACTTGGCTTTAGTCAGGAAGCATTGGGGATGGTAGGGAGGATGAATGTGCTTTTTCTATTGTTTTTCCACTTTTAAAGAGTATCAGTAAAGATTATTGTACAGAATTTCTGCAGTGTTGTTTATGTGCCTCATTGTGTGGCCTTAGAATTGTATGCTTTCAAGGAATGACTAGCCAAATATCCATGCCTGTAGAACAGCAGAACACTGAGATTGGAAAACATTAAAAAAAGGATGATTTGAAAAGCCTTGCCCCAGTTTTAGATTTGCAAAAACAATTCCATGGTCATATTTTGTAGTTTTCTTTAAAATAAAGGATTGCATGTGCAGAATTTCATGAGTAATCATGTCACATTCAGCCAGGAGCAACCACACTGAAAATTTTTCCAAAAGCAACTAGGCCATCCTTTCAAGGCCATGTGTAGTTGCCAGCCATGATGATATTTAGCTCTATTGCAGCCAAAGTCATAATTTCTGAAGAAATCAATGTAGTACCTTTATCACTTTCTTTATTTCTTTAAATAAATAGATAAGAAGTATTACTTTAAAAATGTTTAATGCTCTCTTCTGACATTTGTTCAGAAGAGACACTTGGACTTGTTCCAAAAATGAACTATTTTTGAAAACAAATGTCATTTCTCCCTTGGCCTATAAGGAAAAAGTTGATCCCTCTATATCGTACATATTTTTAAAGTCACTTCTAATTGCTTAAAACAGTACTGTGGATGATTTTTTCTCATCTTAAGTGGAAATGTATAAAGATTCAGTTTTCTAACATGAATGTTGAATCATATGAAATTGCTGGTATCTGACCATTTTTGACAGTAAAAATGTCAATTTCATGTGGTTCAATCAAATAGAAAGTATTGATAACATATAAGTGAAATGAAAAAGCAGAAAAGAAAGCACTTAGATACAATCACTGTGTATAAATGTATGCATGTATAAAAGATTGCAATTTGATGTTTTACAAATAGAATCAAATGTTCATGGAGTTCTTTTTTCCCCCCATTATATTGTTTGAATTCACGATGGAACAAAAAAAGCTTGTTTTCTTTTAAGCCTCGGGAAAGAACATTTCTGTTCTTTAAAAACAGCAAAATTGAAAACATATACCAAACTTAGTGATCTATGGGCCCTTGGAATTTTAACTGTGTGTATCTTTGTATTATTATCTGTATATATTCTAAATATAAACATCCAAAATTTTGTTTTTTGACCCTGTTTCCATTCCACTTGAGTTAAGGTACTACTATTATATGCATTTCATCTTTAATTTTACCTGAATCTAATGGGAGCTTCCAAAATTAGACCTAGAAATCCAATCAGCATTTTAATTGGAACTGTATTTACCAGTATGGCTCAACTTTTTTTTCATCCACTCAGAACAATCTGTATCATAAAGTTATTTACATAATGGTTTGCTTTTGATGCTATCATCTGTGAGATTTTTACCTCTGAGATAAATTTCCACAAATAAGTTAATTTTAGAAATCAGAATGCAAAAGTGATAAATTATGAATACACTTATTTTAAAAATATTTAAATAAGATACAAAAAAAATCATATTCTTAGTATCATTAGCTTTGACATCACTGTATGGTGCCAGATTATAATGATATGAAGCTTATAATACTATTTCACATTTTTATCCACTAAATAAAAACCTGCCCTGTGTTTTATTACAAAGTAGGTGGCCTGAAGGAAAAATATACATATTCTTTCCTTTTGGTATAAAATATGCATTTGGGCTTCTCATTTCATCCCCAATCTGTGTTATTCCTTAAAAATGCAGAACTGCCTGAAGTCCTCTTTAATATTTAATTCAACAACTTTTTAATCTGTCATTATGCTGTGATGAAGTAAGCATCAAGTGTCGCTGAAAAAGATTAAATTATACTTGGAAATAGGAATTGAAATGATTTAGGGTTGGAGGCTGAATATTTGCTTTGCACAAGTAATAATAATAGTAGCTTGGGTGAAGAAGGGCTTTGGTTTGGCTTTAATGTCTTTGCCTTGCTGTGCTCCCCTGTGGCTCCCCCTGATTTACGCTGGCATTACTGAGCTTTATTTTATTTAAATGGAGGTAGAAAGTGGAAATTACTACACTACAATACATTAATTACGCCATACTCTTTCTTTGTACTGATTTTCCTTTTTTCTGTAAACATCATAAACAATGATGCAACCTACCCAATATGGATAGCATCTGTAAGCAATCCTGTAGTTCTTGTTAACAAGCTTATCTTAGAAAGGAAAGGCAGTAATAATTAATATCCATCTATGGAATAGTGAAAAGCAAAGGAACATTTATGCTTTCCCTTTCATAGGGGAGGATGTCCTGCATAAGAATTAGCTGTGATAGTATGTGTTAATACTTTAACCACTGCATTTTCTTCTTGCTTTTAAAATCTAGACTTTAATCTGTGGACTATTTTGTTCATAGGGACAAAGGGACAAACTTTTAGACTTCTAAGTGACTCAAGAATATTCAACAGGTGACAGATACTAACCTTTTTGGAGTACTTGGTCTCTGCATATGTTTAGATCTCTGTCATCTGGAAATCTGTTCCGTGGTCTCTGGCTACATGGGCATATTTTTAATTAGTTCTGTAGCTCTGCCTACACGAGGCCAAAGCAATCAGTTAATTTAGCGGAGAAAACTAATTGAGAAATTATTTGATCAAGTGCACAGAAAGACCCCGTGTGGTTGTTTGAAAGAATGATGCATTTCATTTTTACTGTTATCCATGTGTATTGGTGGCTTATATGTGTACTCTGGCTCATCATTTGTAATGAATGTCTTGAAAACATACCTTCACTTGTCATGATTTGGCACGATGATGGTCCTTCTCAAAATAAGCCTGGATATAGACTAAAATTTTGATGCACAGCACACCTGTTGGAATATGATCAGAGCTGTATTCACTTCTAGGAATTTGGTGTATCTGTAATGCAGATTTCTACTTCCCTGGCATCATGTCCTATCATGCGACAACAAAAAAAAAGAAAAGACCTCGTCCTTCCTTTTTTTGAAACATTCTAAGTGAGAATGTAAACTTATTGCAGTAAATTCAGTGTTATCTATTATCTCTGCAGAAGTTTTAAAAATAAAACTGGCAAAAAATTTTTTTAATTTATTTTTTGGCTGCATTGGGTCTTCGTTGCTGTGCGCATGCTTTCTCTAGTTGTGGCGAGCGGGGGCTACTCTTTGTTGCGGTGCGCAGGCTTCTCATTGCGGTGGCTTCTCTTGTTGCGAAGCACGGGCTCTAGGCGTGTGGGCTTAAGTATTTGCAGTGCGTGGGCTCAGTAGTTGTGGCTCGCAGGCTCTAGAGCGCAGGCTCAGTAGTTGTGGCACACGGGCTTAGTTGCTCCACGGCATTTGGGATCTTCCTGGACCAGGGCTCTAACCTGTGTCCCCTGAATTGGTAGGTGGATTCTTAACGATTGTGCCACCAGGGAAGTCCCTTGGCAAAGTGTTCTTAAGATTACAAAGTTTTAGGTACCCTTTTATTTGTTACCCTTTCATTCTTCTATCACTATGGCTGCATAAGTTGCACTAAGACTAAAACACCTGGAAAAAGTACCAAAGGCATTTTGAAAAGGATATATTAATTTTTTTCAGAAACGATTTTTTGTTGGTAGCTTGAGTTAATTTTATGCCCTGCCTAATTGAATTCCCTCAGTATTTAGCTCCCTACTTTATCAGTGAATACCTGAGGTGTGGAGGGTGGAACAATTGTGTGAGTATCATTACACCCCTTGCATTATCATTAGATATTTGAAATTAATGTTCTGTTGTTTTTGATAGTAAATTACCTCTTACCGTTCATAAATACATATGTAGAGGATTAGGTTCACAGATAATTTACGATTTAGTGTAACATTTTAAAATAGTTTTTTAACAATTGATTAATGTTTGCCTACATAATGCTGTTCCTATTAAGATATGCATTTGTCAACATGTGCCTTTTTGCTCTAGCACAAGACTAGTTGCCTTTCTGAAACCTAGTATGCTTGTAGGGTAAAGTAAATGCATGTCTTTGTAGAAGAATAAATAAAAAGAGCAACCTGAGTCAATAAGCGGGTTCAATTCATGCCTACAGCCATGGCGGACAGCTCATTTTGTAGATGTGGGTGTTTTGTTTACATTTATAATGCAGCTTTATTTAATGCTGACAGATATAGCTTGTGGCAAATGATAGTCAGAATGTATGAGCAGTCATAATGCTTCTGTCTTCTCATAGTGTGCTGCTGAAAATAAGCAGTTCACCTCTGTTTTTATTGAGGAAAGGATATGAGACAGCTATAGCTTCGTGAGGCTATTTATTGAGTTGTTTTACTAGCTGTGAACATGCCGCTTTATAGCAGTTGTGAAAATGGACTTTGCTAGTGTGTGGGAAAGGAAATAACATTGCAGTATACAAGGGTAGTAAAAAATCTCTATAAATAATTTTTCAGACTGAGGAATATTCTCATTTAAACAGGCAGAATGGGTTGTGATTTTGGCTAGGTGTCAGTTTCCCCAAAAAAGTCACTAGGTTGGAATTAATCATATAACTTAGAGGAAAATTTTGATTCTCTAAAATTTAATTAGGGTGGAGCTTAGGAAAAGTTGCTCACATACCTACCGGGATTTAGCACAGCATTGTGGTGACCTTTGGGGCTTGAGGATCTATATTAACCATCTTAGGGGTAAAAATTATAAAATGTACAGTAGGCTGCATGTATGTGTGATAAGACATACCTGTACCTGTAAGCTAACAATATGTTAATACTATGTTATTTAAGAATGTACGTCTGACACAGAGAAACCTATATTCATATATTGTTTATACTGTAATAGAGAATTCAGATGTGTAAGTAGCACACAAACGATGGAAAATTCTTTAAATATTTGTATTTTGACTCTAAAGATTTATTATTCAAAATAACTAAGGGAAAGTGACAAAGTAACCACAGAATTTGAATTTGCATTATTTCTTTCATCCCTGGGAAATTATAGGCACTCACTACACCTGGAGCTTTTTACTCTCCAACCGTTTTGGTTTTTACACTAGTTTCTTTTTTCCTCCACTAAATCTGCCCAGGTCTGCTAAAGCTTTTTTTTTTTTTTTTTTTTAATTAATTAATTAATTAATTAATTTATGGCTGTGTTGGGTCTTCGTTTCTGTGCGAGGGCTTTCTCTAGTTGTGGCAAGTGGGGGCCACTCTTCATCGTGGTGCGCGGGCCTCTCACTATCGCGGCCTCTCTTGTTGCGGAGCACAGGCTCCAGACGCGCAGGCTCAGTAATTGTGGCTCACGGGCCTAGTTGCTCCGCGGCATGTGGGATCTTCCCGGACCAGGGCTCGAAACCGTGTCCCCTGCATTGGCAGGCAGATTCTCAACCACTGTGCCACCAGGGAAGCCCTGCTAAAGCTTTTTGATGTACAGTTATTTGTTGGCTACTGTAATTGTGATGGATATAATACTTTTTATTCTTAAACATAAAACAGAGCATACATATTTGAAAGTTTTATTACTTTCCTATTTTTATTCAAATGTTCATCATACAGTAGTGAGAAGGTACACAAATAATATTTTCATGCATGCAAAATAATTTAGAAAGCAGTGTGAATCTCAGCAGGTGTTTCTTCCATGTCTGTGCTCAAATTTCTAGGGAACACTGAATATTAAATTGAAATAACCTCCCTTGATATTATGCAGTTAAAGTTCAGTTTAATTCTCAGATAAGGTTTTCTTGGACGCATATCATTTTCTTCTCAAGTAAATAAAAATCAGACTATTTAGATTTTAGTACTTGCTACTTTACAAAGTAAATCAAAATGTTGCAAAGTACTTACTTATTTCTTTTCCTTAGTGCTTTTATTAAGGCATTTGTGTTACCACTAAATATATGGATTATAGGGATGTGTAAAAATGTTCTTATTTCCTTCTCCACTGGCTGATGAAATGGTTTAATCTCTCTATAGAGCTATTTCCTTAATTCACCACCTGTTTTCAAATCCCTAGTAACTGACAAGGTAAGTGAAGAGGTTCCTCTGTGTGTGCCTTGTATACCTATTTCACAGAGAGAGAAACCTAGAATTAAAAAATTAAAAGTCTTGAATTTTTTTTTTTAAGGGAAGTTGTTGCACATTACTAAAAAGCTGCCATATTTAAATTATCATTCAGCAACCCAATTATTTCACCAACCAGGCCTCCTTTCAATGGAAGTTTTCAACTCAAAAGGGCATACATCTATATAAAGTACAATTTATTACCTTTTTAAATGCCCATTTCCTTCCCAGCATATTTTAAGAATATGATAGACATGTAACTAATGCAAATTTTATATATTTTTGATTTAGAAACGAAGGAATTGATTTTATACTTAGAAAAGCAAATGTGGGCTTGGCTATTATGATTAGAATGTCTCAACTGTATATAAGTAATCATTTATTGTTTAAATACAGAAGAGGCTGTAACAAAATGCTGTCAAGAGCCATCACACTCATTAACCTGCAAGCTAATTAGCCTCCTCCTGCCTGATTGCTGACAAGTTCTTCAGTCTGAACCCATTGCTGTTGTGTCAGCAGAGAAGCACAGAGTGAGGTAGAGGAGGTCTCCATTAGATGTTTGTGAACAAAGTCTCTGCATTAAAGGTTTGTTTTTTACACTCTAACAAATGTTAAAGCATTCATATCCCCAGCTATAATTAAATTGGCAACTCTTAATTACTGTACTTAGTATATTAACTGTTTCCTTTCCTGTTCATTTATAATTGATTTCAAGAGATTACATTGTAATTTAATGTGATTTTTAAAATTTTAAGCATTGTTTAAAAGGTTTCAGTAGTTAAACGTATATCTAATTGCTATTGAATATTTGAAATAATATGCATAAAATCACTGAAATGCAGTGTCATGTCAAAACCAGTACATATGGGCTTTATATTCATATGTCCTTTTTTTCTGTGCAAACATGACATTCATTCCCCATTAGACTTTTTCCCCCCAGTAGGCTAACATTTCTAAACTAGGTTGCAAATTATTATTGGAATGATAGAACATTTTGCAAATGCATCTTAAAATATGAATTCATTAATTCGTGGAGAACTAATTCATTTAGAATAGCTTCTTGAGAGCAAAAAACATTCATAAGTTATTTTGCTTATTATATCATCCAATCAAACTCAAGACTTTATGGAGAGTACCAGAAAAAATAGAGTACGTTTTGGAATGGTAAGTGACCTAAGTATGAATTGATGAAGTCTTTTCTAGATTTTCAGAATTATCACTATTACTGCTTTCTGGCAAATGTTACTTATAATTTTGGTTTAAAATATTTGAATCATCTTCAACAAATTAGTTAGAGGTCTAAACCATTCTGAAATGCCATATATACCAGCAAAATGTATTCACATGTCTAAAAGACCACATACTGAGACTTACTATACTTCTAATTTATGTAGGGAAAACTGCTATTTGAGGTATCTGATTTAATAGTACTGGATGGAAGTAAGAAACAGCATCAAAGTTTATGGGAGCTTTCTGTACAAGTGCATATTTATTCTGTATCGGACATGGGCAGAATTATCATTTGCATAGCATCCTGTAAAGACCTTAAACTACATGATTATATATTTACCACTAGCTGGCTTTAACAAGCCCTAATTCAAGATTGGCTGTTTTAAATATATGTATTTTATTTAATCATTTTTATAATAATTAAAATATTAATGTGACTTATTTAAATTATCATTCACTTACAGACAGCATTCCTTTTATGAAGAACTACCCAATGCACTACAGAAATGCACCCTACTTTAATGAGTACAGCTTTTTAAATACAGTGGTTTTTATGTAAGAATTGTAACTTGAGCCTCAAGTCAACTGTGTGAAGGAATAGATGCCGAGGTTCTTTCTTGCACTATAGTTCTGTGGACTGGTGGTCTCTTGGCTAGGAAAGAGATTTGAGGTCCTGAGGCAGTGTTTTGCATTTTTAGAATAAAATTTATCAGTTGGGAGCTACCGTTCTCACCAATATTGACAGCCTCCCAGTATGGACACCCTCACCAGTATGGACACCCTCCCACTACCCATTCCCTGCCTCTACTTCCACTTCTCTAGCACAGCCTGATTCTGAGAGAAGAGCAAGATTTTCTCCCAGGAACTTTTATAATCTCCTTTAGAATGTGATGCAAGTTAAATTTCAGAGAATTTAGTGTAATAATGATTCAAATTTGCTTTACAGAGGAAATAAAATGAGTTCAACGGCCTTTTGAATTTTAGGGCTCATTTCAGAATCTTTGGACCACTTGTTATAGTTTATAATCATACTATCAGAGAGTCCTAACTAAATGCTGAACCTGTCGAGGGAAGGGCATCTATAGAACGTCTAGCTGACTCCTCTCATTTCATAGATAGGGAAATGAGACTCAGGGGAGGCAACTTGCCCAAGGCCAACAACCAAATAGTACAGCACATACGAGATGAGGATCCACATCCTTGGCTTCTAGTCTAGTGCTCAAGCTTCATAAATGTGAGTTGTAGTGGATTGATTTAGTACTTCTTCTGGGTGTCTAATTATTTGTATCATAGTTATTTTATTTTGAATGTTAAAGTTGTTTAAAGTATATGAGTACAATTTTATTGTTTAAAGTAAATGCCCAAATTCATGTAAAACAGTCTTTTAAAATAACACACAAGTACTAAAATAGAAATGGCTGAATTCAGGACTGATTTGGTACCAAAAACAAACAAACAAAAAAACCCCACCCCAGTTTGACATCAGGGGGTGTTTTTCTCCAGTAAGTTATTTAATAAAAGAAACTTCTGTGGTATTGAAAGGAATGTTGCTAAAGTGCTGGTTTCAATAAGTGCCTCTAAAGAAACTAAATTGTTTTCCAAAAAACGTATGCGATGACAGCCCTTTATATCATATGCCTAGTTTATTTTTTCCCTTATTGTATATATCACAGTCTTTAGAGAGAGAGAGAGAGAGCTAGAGAGGGAGAGCTGGCGGCGGGGGTGGGGGGGTGGTGGAATGGCGAGCAGTCTGTGTGTGTGTGATATTGCCAGAGGGTACATGAAGAGAGAGGAGCAGAGCACAAATCACAGAGCTTCAAAATACCATTGGCAGTGTCTTACAGCTTTTTGGTCACCTGGTGACCATCTCAGTGCCTCACTGCCAGAATGTAGTACTAGACTCTCCACTTTGCAGTTTCTACAAAGTTAGGATTAGAACAAGGAGACTTTAAAAAAGGTAACATGCCCAAACACTTCATATGAAAATAAATTATTTGATTTTTTGATACACCTTAAATGACAAATGTAATATTTTTCTATTAAATATATCTATATATGTGCTTGTGTAGAAGTAATTGAGAATTGAGGGCATTGTCTTCTGTAAAATGGTGGTGGTATTGGTTTGGCACCTCTGTGTATGTAACTGTTAAAGAGTAAAGCCCCCAAAAGTATTTTCTTGATATTAGCTTTCATTTATAAACCAGAATAATTCTGAATGCTTCTAGTAATGGGAGATAACCCAAGGCAAATTTAATTTTAGATTGGGCTTTTGCTTAATGTATTATTCATAGTATTGTATCATCAGTTAAGCATACCCCTGACAATAAACTTAAAACTTAACTTTAATAGTAATATCCACCCTAATATGGGTGAGTCAAATAGTGACCTGACATGATTTATTTTGCCTACTTATTGTAGATAATTTTTTAATAATGGTGGGATGGAGTTATTTGCTGTTTTTCTCATAACCCCCCCCCCCCTTTTTTTTAACACTTCACCATTTTTGCTGCATGACCTGGTTTTGCATTTTTCTGATTCTCTGTTCATCTAATTAGTATGTTCTAAAAAGACCTGGACCACTTATTGTACAGAGATGTAGCCTGTGGGTATTTAATACGGAGCTTTCAGTGGTACATTTGCATCTTTTGCTTGGGGTCTGAATAGTGAATTACCTTTAAGATCATTAGAAGCACTGTTGTATTGTTAAAATCAAGCCACAATATTCTAATGACAGTTTAAAACTTCAGGCTTCCTACATAACCCAGGTGACCCCAGCATAATTGTATGTAGTGCAGAAGACCCCAGGATAAACTGACGATGGTTCAGCTCACCCACAGTGTAGCCTTTATATGCAGGTAGCTTTATACCCAAACAAACCAAATAGAGATGTAGCAAAAACAAATGTCTTATTCTAGTTATGTACACTCAACTGTGTGTGTGTGTGTGTGTGTGTGTGTGTGTATATATATATATATATATATATATATATATATAAAATGATATATTTTAACATCATAATACTAGTCCTCCAAATATGACTTGATACTTTTTAAAAAGAGACACAGCTCCTAAGCAATGTGCAGAATATGGAATGTATTTTATCAGATAACTGATCTTTTAAAAATGTAATTCCTAGAAAACTAAATGCTTAAAAGTGGAGTGTTTTGTCAGGTTCTTCCCATAGACCAAGAACTAAATAGGGAGATACTTTGTTGTTCAAGGATTAAATTATAATTTATTCTTTCTCTAACCAAATATTAAGAGAGCTATTATTAGATACCAGGTGAGAGTCCTTAAATCTTTTCTAAAAGGCAGCTTAAAATATTTTTTAAAGCTTATGTATTTTTGTTAGTTTTTTGTGTGTGTGTCATTATTTTAGAATTGTAGAATTTTAAAGCTGGGAGAAAATTTAATTTAGCACCTTTTTTGGTTGTTAATATTTTCACTAGTTCTCTGATCTCAAACTGATGTGCTGTTTACCTGCTACCACCAATAATGCCAGGGAGTTTGAAGGTAGCTGGTAACAAAACTGACTTAAATAAAGAAAAAGATAGTGATAAATTTCATGTTCTTAAATAAATGCTTTTACTTAGAGGGTATTTATAAATTCATTATCTGGCATTTAATCTTATCTGAGCTTCTTGACTGCATATGAAAACTAAATGAATATAGATATTTTGTACAACTAAATTTAGTAGATAACATATGTTAATTGATTTAAAATTTAGCAATTGTACTTCAAAACTGCATTTCTGAAATAGCTGTTTCTTAATGGAATCTGAAGTTACTTAGTTGTGATCAATAATTTCTACTGAACAGCTGTATATGAGTTTTAGCACAGTGCTGTGCATATAATGGGTAGTTACTAGAAGTTTGTAGAATGAAAACATGAATGAATGAAAGAGTATAAAGGAAAAGACTATATATCTGGTACATAATGGGGCGCCTATGTACCAATAGTTAGTTGAGCCCATTAACAAGCTAGTTATGTTTTCCAGAGGGTCTCACTTCCAATAACAGTTTCAAATTTTTTAAAATAATAACCGGGCAGTAATTAACTTGAGTTCACCTGATAGACTGTCTATAATGTGTTTATTTTGTTTATCTCATCCTTTCGCACTCTTTTCTTGTTACCAATTTACTACTCAGAGTTCTCCAGATCAACTGTGAAAAGTGGCTACCTGATCTGACAGGATCCTTGTTTGGTCCATGACATCTGATGTTGTCTTTTCTTTGCCCTTCTTTTAATTGTGTCACCTTCGTTGTTAGAGAAACCCAAATCTTCCATTTCTTGAAGAAGCTGCTTTATTTCTATCTTTTAGATCTATTGTGGAAATAAAACAGAACTTGTATTTTTTAAAATAAATTATTATTTCTTATATGGAGAGAGGTTAATGGTGAGGCAAATGATTATGCAGAGATGTTCACTATGAAGACCTAAACTGAAAAATAAAATCAGAGTAAAATTTTAGTTAAAACTGGATCTAGCTTGCATGCATATTCAAAAACATCATATAAGGTTTAACGTATTTATGATCAGAGCATTGACCAATGATGTTCTGTTCAGTAGTTTTGCAGGATTTTCTCTTCTAAGAAGAATTTGTTGTATTCACATTATTGTTTCCTTTGGGATCCCAGACAATGACTCTGTAGTCTGATTCATTAATATTGGTTGTCTTCAGCAGAGAGTATCCAGATTTGACCTGCCAAGTATTAAATTTTTAATGTATTACTAGTTCTTTCACAGAGTAAGGCTTGTCTTTGTTCTTTGTATTTTTGTACCAGTACAGCTTGAATCAGATAGAGACTTAATTTCTAGTATCACTAAATACGCCTCATTTTCAAAATACATATACAACACACATATACAGCTATAAAAATGTTTATTGATGAAACATACTTCAATATGAATAGCTACCTTTTAAAATATTTGAAATTATGCATTTCCAAATTTATTTTGAAAAGTGCCAGGGGGTGCTACGTGCTATGTACAATAAGTTAATTATTATGCTATTAACATTGATGATGTTGAATGTGTATTAGTTAATGTGTTAATGACGTGTTAATTACTGTACATGTTGTGAAGACCCTTCAGGCTTGTTCTATGATGCAACATGTCAACTTGAACCAGACCAAGTAATCTGCGACGCAGACTGTAACTCTTAAAAATAACACTTGTAAACATAAATTATAAATTACATTATGCTTTTTATTATCCTTTTTCTTTCTGGTAGAATGAATAAGTAATTCTTCTGCTATCTGCACCTGTTAGAACCTAATACTGTCAGACTCTGTTTTCCCCAAGAGGATTGGAAGAGATTTGTTATGCAATAACTTCCGCTTTGTTTACTCTCTGGCATTTAGTGTATATTTTATATAGATTCATGTGTTTTGCAACCTGAAAGATCCTTCTTTTTTTGTTTACCAGATTAATTTATAATGGAAGACACTCAGTCTTTGTGCAAGCAGGTAAAAAGGGGCCTTGTTCGATTACCACCACTAGTTGATATTAAACTAATCTGTCGATATATGTACTTGTGATTCAGTCTATGGCCCTTCAAGCTTGTTGGCCAAATAGTTGAAACCTCAGGAGATCAGTCATAAATAACTGAATGCCACTTTCTTTTTCTATTAAAAGAGCCCAGAATTTGCTGCTATTTGAAAACATGGAATAATACATTTGGTTTTTGCATAAATACTGCTTGAAAATGTCAAATATTCAAATTTCATTACTTCAACTTTTAAATTAATTGTTGCTCACTTCTTCCTATTTGTCAGCATTTTTGGAAAATATACCTGATGATAATCTTTAAGAGACTAATTTGGAGAAATACAATAAAATTGTAGAAATATAATAAAATTTACGTTATTCATAAAATATTATTTATTTTTATCCCTCCAAAATCATTTGTCTCATATTAAACAAACCACATTAGTAAAGAATAACTCACAAATGAACTAAGAGTCTTGTAGTGAGGATGTTTTTTAAATGACCCAGAACCAACTCTTAAAAATACAAAAATAAAATAAAGATGAATGTTCCTTTTAGGCAGTTACTCTATCTTTTAGGTTCTGTTAACATAATATGTACAAAAGGTGGTGAAGAGTTCAGGCTGTAAAGCTAGACTATCCAGGGTCAAATTCTGGCTCTTTCACTGTCTAGCTGTGTGACTGTGAGCATGGCCTCAGTTTCATGATAATAAAAGTGGGCATAATAATAGTACTTACTTCTTAGGATTGTTAAGATGATTAAATGAGTTAATACAAGTAGAGCACTTTGAGCCAGCTCTGGCACATAGGAAACACTCAATAAATGTGAGGTCTTATTAACCTACCTTTAATATTCTACTGAAAATTATTTGGAAGCATTTAATTGCCACAAGCTCTCTGAATTCCCTGGGACCCATTATGAATGTGAGTTTTTGGTTTTCAGTCATTATAGTCTCGTACCCTATCACAGAGAAACATCTTATTTTTAATGACGATTTTATTACTCCAGTGTTGTGTACATCCACCTGGAGTCATCCCAGGTTTTTCCGTTCATCTAATCTTGTTTGATTTCCTATAGCACAGCTCTTGTTGAGATTTGTATTGGCATAGAAGGGTATTCTGACCAGGACTTTGGTCTCCCTTGCAAATATTTGTGTCTCTCTTGTTTACAGCCCTGATGTCCTCTTGTAATACCCATGCAAAAGGGATTCTAATAAATCTTGTGCTCAGCATTACACATTGTTTGTTTTAGCTGCCTTCCACTTCATGCTTCCTCCTTTAAGAGCGAGCCATTACGAAAGGTTAGATTCACAGTTAGCAGGCTTTAGCTCTCCCTTTTGAATCAGTGAGGTTGCCGTTTTATTGCTCTCCGACTTACACTTCAGTGATGAGAGTAAACTAGCATCAGATTAAAGGTCAGCAAATCCCATCAAAGAGAGGAATATTAGGGGCAGAGATAGTTGGAGAGGCAGCACACCACTGGGTATTGACAGGGTGATTCCAGGGTATCAGTCAGCAGAATTATAGCTGCCCAGAGAGTCAGTACAGCTTTAATGAGCCTGTGTGAAGAGGAAGAGGGTGGATTTATGTAGTTCCTCATAATTTTCTGTAGAGACTGTTATTGCAGACATTCTGTGGAGTGTTTTGGTCTTTCATTTAATTCAAAGGTCCTGGCGCTTATCCATCCTCTAAATTCCTTTTTGTTAGCTCAAATCAAAGTTGACATTTCCATGGTTTACCACCTAAAACACCCAGTTCAAAATCAGGTTTCTTTTACCAATTTTGAAATCGGTATACTGTTAATAAAAATCTACAATCATATTTATATTAATGCATATGTATTTCCTCTTCAGAAAAGTGGGTTGAATAATGAACATTTTTTTTCATAAGTAGGCAATGGGGGAAAATGTACATTTACACATTGCCCCCTAAGCAACTGGGGGGAAAAACTGATTGTAATTATGATATGGTGCTTTTCCAAAGGATCCTAATGTTCATTCTCCTTAAATTGGCTTTCCTAATTAATTGTTTATATGCCCATTTGCGTATGCCCCATCTCACTCTTTCTGCCCCCAATACCCCTAAACTGGAAAAAAAAAATTTTTAATCTCTGGAGGGGAAATGTTTTTAATTGTTCTAATGAGCAATGCTACATTTAATTGCTGTAATTTTCAGTCCACCTTGATTTTGATGTCTTTGTAGTGAATGTGTGATGCATTAATTTCTTATTAGAGGGGGATTAAATCTCTGTAGTATCAAAATCTAGAATATGCTTTGGGAAGTCAAGTGTTTATGAAAAATGTCTGGATATCTTTGCTATAGGTTATTTGCTTAAAGAGTTGATATAGATAGATTTTTTTTTTTTCTAGCTAAGCTTTTATTTACAGGTCACTAGGAAATAGATGGTTTGTGAGAAAATTATCAATAAATTTGCACTATAATGTTTTGTTTTATTAGCCAAGCCAGCCACCTTTTTGTAATTTGTATTTAAGAATATTCCTTTTTGATTATTTATAAGTAAATGAATGCATTATTAACATAGAGGTCTTGTTTGTGTGATTTGCTGCTTGGAAAATGCTTTCAATCTTCTCTGCCATTGTCCTCTGTATGCCATGTGGGTGGTCGTGCTTTTCAGACACTTACATGGTTTTTAGTGGAATAGGGTGATGGATGTGATACGACCATGAGAAGCACAAATATCCTTTTCAAAGTCCACCGTTGACTGAAACATCTATAGTATTTATAGCAAAATGTAAACTCCTTGAGAGAGATGCAATCAGATGACTATTGCGTGAAAATATAGAAGCCTTCTTCAGTCATTAGTAGATGCTGTATTTATATTAAAGAGCTAGCACACTTAAAAGTAAAATCATGTGGAAAGTGTAGTAAAGTTCATGTTTCCTATAATCATGCCATGCTTCCCGAAGCCCTTTCAATAAAACTGAGTCTGTGTCCTTTATAATAATACAGATAAAACTTTATGCTGTGCTGTTACATTGGAATGTACTGAGGATACGTCAGTGACCTCCATGCCGTATTTACTAGTGTGCTATTTTGAGCAGTGCCTGTGCATCAGGATAATTTGGTATTGCAAAAACAAAGTGGACATTCCTTTCTGCAGAAGGAAAAAGGGAACCGGTGGATATTTGCTATTCATAATGAAGTCAACTGACTGTAATTTATATACTCACTTTTGAACATTTTAGAGAACAGGGAAAGAAGATGGCTGCGGCAGAGGCAAAGGAAATGAATACAAAGATAAGCATGAGACTAATTATCTGATAGAGGCAGGGTTCTTACTGCCATGAGGTATATATGAATGATGTTTACTGATCACCTTAAAGTACATGACTAAGTATTGTATATATTTTTAAATTCAACAGGGGTCTATTATTTTCCTTTGAAAAAAAATTATGAATGAAAAAAGGACCATTTTTCTGAAATGGCACACATTTTTCTCCACAGTGGTAGTTTCTGACCCAAATTTTTGTATCGTATTTAGATTATATGTATTGTTTTTAAAAATACCACGTATTTAATCTGTGAAATATTTGATTAAAGATTTCCAAAATACTAATTGAGAAGATGCCTAACTTTGGTCTAATTTTAGCAAAACACTGTGTAGCCAGTTACAACATGGTAATGAGTACATTCGCAGGAAGAAGAGAGTCCTTATTTCAGAACAAATAAACACCATTTACTTTCCATGTGGTCTTCTGGACATGGCCATTCTCTGGATTTCTGAGCTTATTTGAAGCA